>NC_082693.1:37347624-37647624 GCF_949987515.2 Delphinus delphis | reverse complement strand
CAGGGGCGGGGCTCCGCTACCGTCAGCCCGGAAGGAAGGGAGCCTGGAGCCACAAGCCCTGGTTGGCCTGCACGCAGTTTCTGCCTGAGACGTAACTCTGAACACCCAGGAAACCCAGGTTCCACCTGGCCGGGGGGTGGGGGCCCTGCCCTCCCGGGCTGGAGGTACAACCACCACAAGATACCCCACCACCGGCCTGGAGGCCGCCCAGAAGTCTGACAACTGGAGAATGGTTAGGCAAATTTTGCAGCTGTTAAATACTGAGGATTATATCAAGCAAGAACATGGAGAGTGAGATATATACTGTTAAGTTGAGGAAGTTACCATATGTGTGCCCCATTTCCCTGAAATGGTATAAAATAGATATGCATAGAGCACACTGAAAGAAAATAGGCAAAAAACAGTTTTTTATAGGACGGTAGGATTATGGGTGACTTGCCTCCCCCTCCCCTTTTTGTAAATATACTTTATAGAGTCTTAAATCAATTTTAATAACTTAAAAGGAATTTAATGAAATGCAACAGGCTGCAGAAAGGAAGAGCACATATGCCAGGTATTCTTAAAAACAGATTTCTTTTACAAGCGAGCAACTGTTTCTTATTAATGGGACTTGTAAGAAATAAATAAAATTGGAAATAATTCACGTGTGTTTCAGCTGTAATATTCTTAGTGTTTCACTTGAAGGAGATCAGAATATGCCAACCCCAACTATGCTTTGGCATAAGAAATATTTTAGCTAAAGGCCACTGAGAATCAATAGATACAGGAAGAGTTCTCCGCCCTCCCACTATGAACCTAAAAGCAGGGCATAAATTTCCTTTTGAGGAAGGTGCCCCTTCCCCCAGCAAGGAGAGAAGAGCCGAGGAAGAAGACAGTGAATTGTCAACCCCGAGATGAGTCTGCATAAACAAACCTTACCAAAAGAGCCCTTATTTTCCATTAGTACCCCCATAAATCCCTTCCCCACAATTTATCATCCCTTGAAACTCATACCCTTTGTTCTTTGTTAAAATGGTATAGAAGCCCGGGCTTCCCTGGTGGCGCAGTGGTTGAGAGTCTGCCTGCCGATGCAGGGGACACCGGTTCGTGCCCGGTCCGGGAAGATCCCACATGCCGCGGAGCGGCTGGGCCCGTGAGCCATGGCCGCTGAGCCTGCGCGTCCTGAGCCTGTGCTCCGCAACGGGAGAGGCCACAGCAGTGAGAGGCCCGCGTAACAAAAAAACAACAACAACAAAAAACCCAATAGTGTATAAGCCCAAGTTTCACCGCTTCTTTGAGTTTCATTCCTTTTCTGTGAACTTTTATGCACATAAATATTCACAAAAATTGTGTGCCTTTTCTCCTGTTAATCTATCTTTTGTTAGTTTTATTCACAGGGCCCCAGACACTGAACCTAAAAGTGTAGAGGAAAAGATTTTTCTTCCCCAGTTACACTGAATAAAACGTCAGAAGTTGTGAAACTTGTCTTCAGAACTTCAGATCGAGTTTATTTCAAGCTGCCATTTACAGCCATATCCACTAATGAATAAAAGGTGGAAACACACTAAAATACTACTGGCAAATCTCACATGGGGAGGAACATGACATCCACTTCACACACTTACACAGAAGCTGTTAAAATCTGCTGTGGCTTGCTATTCGCAGGCTCTCATGCATTAGTAAACATTTTAATAGGTGTAAATTACACATCTGGTTTTTTAAAGCTATACTATTTGTGGTTTTAAATGGGTATGAGTACAAAAATAAAAACATGAAGATGGATGGAGTACAAAAGTGCTCCACTAAGAGAACAGTTTGAAATATTGGCTTACATGAATCTTCATTTAAATGTTTTTGCTATCAGATAAAAAGCTTCAAACTAGGATTTTGCTCATTGTGGTACAACAAAATAAAACATAATTAAGCAAACTCCAGATCCCCTTGGGGCTCAGGCATGTTCACTAGTTTATATTCATTTATTCATCCAACTCACACTAAGCACTGACTAAATGCTCCACATGCAGCATATAAAAATGAATAAAACCTGGTCTCGCCCTTCAGGAGCAGATCACATATATTCATTGGTAACTGTAATAAAAAGTTGAAAGTGCTAAGTGCCATGAAGACAGAATGAGCGGTGGACTTTCAGGGGTCTTTGTGAACAGGATTACTCTACCCTAGACCCAAGTCTCCAAAGTGCAAAGTGAAGGGGAAAACCTTTCCCAGTGTTTTCAGGGCTCCCATGCCACCCCAGCTATATGTGCCCTCTCTGGGCTGGACTCTTGTCATATTCTGTTCTAGTCCCCTAGAGCAGCGGTCCCCAACCTTTTTTGGCACCAGGGACCGGTTTCATGGACAACAATTTTTCCATGGATGGGGCGGGGCTGGGGATGTGGCACAGGCGGTAATGTGAGCAATGGGAAGCGACGGGGGGAGCAGCAGATGAAGCTTCGCTCACTCACCTGTCACTCATCTCCTGCTGTGTGGTCCGGTTCCTAATAGGTCTCGGACCTGTACCAGTCCACAGCCTGGGGGTTGTGGACCCCTGCCCTAGAGTAGAGGACATCATCCCCTTCCACTGGAGTTCCCTCCCCTAGGCTGGCAGATGGGATAACCCAGCGCTCTCTCCTTCAGTGGTACTGTGTTTACACGGCCCAGTGCATTCCTTCTCTGAGTACGACGTCCCTAGATCTGAACTCACAATGTGAGTCAAATCCGCTACTTAAAAGCTGTGGAAAACGGAGGCTCTTAAGTATACTGGTGAAGAGCATTGCTTTCAGAGCCACACTATCTGGGTTTGAATCTCAGCTCTTCTTTTTGCTAGTTCTTTATCCCTGGGCAACTTATTTAGCCTTTCTCTGCCCTAATTTTCCTCATCTGTAAAATGGGACTTTTAGCACCCACTTCAGAGATTTGATCTGAAGATTAAATATAAAGTGGTTAGAACAATGTCCTGACAAATAGCATGAATGACTATTTCTAATAGTCATAATTATATACACAATATATAATATTATATTATTATATAATATAATATTGTATTATATATTATTATATATATAATTATAAATATTATAATCAATAATAATTCATTGAGCAAGTTTCAGAACACCCGGTTAATCATCTGTAAAAGGGGGTTACAATATTTGTGCCGTTTGTCTAGCAGGGTTCTGTGAAGATAAAATGAGAAGAAGCAAGTGAAAGATTTTGAAAAAAGCAAAATTAACATTTATTGGACAGCTACCAGATGCCAAGTGCTTTGTAAATACTATCTGATTTGTGAGAAGGTTCTTATTCTTTCCATGTTATAGGGAAGGATCTTCATGTGATGGAGCTAAGATTTAAAACTACTGATGGCAAAGCCTGTCCCTGTAGGAGGCACCCCTTAGAGCAGAACCCCTGCAGGTGAGTCTGAATCCAAAAGCTTGGCTCATGTCAGGGAAATATTTGAGGGCAAGATGGGAGAAGAGTGTTTCAGTGTGCCTTTAAGCACAGGCAGGTAATCCTTTACTCTGCCTGCTAGGGAGAGGGGTCCATGCGTACTTAGGGGGTTGGGGGGTCAAGTGAGGATATAGATATATCTCATCCCATACCTTGATCTCAAGCTAGAGACATACAAAAATTAAAAGACCTGGATTTTAGAATAACCAAAACAAACTTCGACAGATTTCAGAGTCTCACAGTGTTTGAGAAATTCTGGCTGCCCTATATCCTGACCAGTGAACCTAATCCACCCAGATGGTGTTCCAAGGGCTTGGAGCCAAAACTGGGCAAAAATGCCCGCCTAAGAATTTCTTATTGTTCTTCTGCAATGCAACATGCAGATTGGACTGTAGGCAAGAAGGGAGAGGGAAATGACTGGAAAGAAGCATTCCAGTTAGAAGCTGAAACTGAAAGGAAATTCATGAAATTCTTGATAAACTTCCTGTCACAACAGAATTAACAAATCAGACATCCTCAGGACTATAACTGTGGGGAAAAAAATCATTTAAAAACTAAGATGCCAAGCATTAAAAACAAAACCTAATAAAAACAAAGTGATTTTTTTCAGAGGTGTGAGTGAAGAATAATTTGGAGAGCTGAATCTTCTCTGGTCTGGAAAAAAAAAAAAAGTTGGTAAGTTCCATTTTCAAAGCTTTTATTTATAAAAATGAAACAAAAAAGGGATTTGAAAACAGTCAGATCAGTGATCTTTTTGGCTTAAGAGTTTTTCTTTGCTTCAAATTTGCAAAACTTATTAGTTTTGGTAGCTATTTTATAGATCAACTGACGCATTCATTCATTCATTAAGGAATTCATTGAGAACTAGATATCGTGCTAGGTGCAAGGAGTAGGTATAAAAAGGCAGTCTCTTCTCTCAAGAGGAGGGGTAAGAAAGTGGACACATACAAATATCAAAGGAGCTAACAGCTAGAACTGATGTATGTAAATGACATATCAAAGCCAGTAGGAAGAGTCCAAGGGGAGGGAGGAGACAGGCGGATGATCCAAGGCAATCTGTGATTCCAGCCTCAAATTAAAATCGATTTTTAAAAGAGTTTTATGATGATTCCTTAAATTATAAGTAGTTCCATGTTTTTCTGTTTTCAAAGTAAAATTTGGGCTTTGACTAAAGCTCTGACAGAAATATACATTAATAATGGCTACTACTATAATAAATTACGTTTAGGCATCTTGCTTAGATTTCCATTTGGGGCTAATTGCTTTTTTAATAGCTTCATAAACCGTCACTTGTAAATCACTGACTATTGCTTTATAACTATCACAAACCAAACACATAGCATTGTTCTTCATTAATCAATGTGTTGTAGAAATTAGGTTCATTTTTTTCTTTTCCTAATATCTTTAGTCAAAGGAAGAGTGGCAAAGATATAGAGGCCAGTTACTGTGGAGACCCTGCAAAGAAGTCTTAAATCACAGAGGTAATCACTAACAATTAGGACGTTGTTCTGATTAGTTGTAGGAAGTACTTCTAACTAGTTTAGAAGTTTCTTGCATATGACTAACCGTCTTAATGCAACACTGTATTAGGAATATAAATACTTTATTTCCTTCTAACTGCATTTTTGGTGATCAGATCTATGTTTGAACTATCCAAGATCCCCTTAAACGTTAATGGGTTAGATGTTACAAATAAGAAAATGATTTTTCGTGAACTCACCTATACAGCTTACCAGTTCTCGGTGTTTGTTTAGTATTCTACGTGGAATTTAAACTGGTCAAAAATTAAATTGCGTATCATGTAAAGTTTCCAAAGAAAAGAGAAAAGCAAAAGATTCAAACTTCTCTTTAGGAAAGCAAACTTCTCTTTTCCGCAGATGGGGATTCTCAAGAGATTGATCTTTCGATTTGGGGCAAGTCAGTTAACATTCTACTCCTCTGTAAACACAAAAATGGGAAATAGTGCAGGCCTATTATTTTTTAAAGTGGTTTTAGGAGAAATTTTTAAAGATGCACGAAAGTACTGTGAGATACCGTGATACATAAAGCAATAGAAAGATGATTTCCAAATATTAGCCATTGGAAAGACCGATTTTAATCCCACACCCCTCACCTCTAATACAGGCCTCAGCTCTGCAGCCCATTCATTCAGTAAAAATTTAGAAAACACCGTGTATACCTGGGGCTGTGACAGGTGTCATTTTGCAAGTTTGGCTCCCATCCCGCAACAACTCTCATGGTTTCTCTACCCCATCCCAACACATATGTCATATGACCTATATATCTCACTTGGTTATTCAGTTAGTTCTTATACACCACAGCTAAAATCTCAGAAACATGTGGCATAAATGGAAAATTGAATTTAGATGAATGACCTTCGAACATTTAGATTAATGTAACCACAAGTTTTCCTTGTGGAGGCAGGAATCACTGTGGACATAATTCCCTTGGTATCCGTACCATCCTCACCAGGCCACAATCTTAATTTGGGATTCTTTTGTAACAAAGTATCAGCAGAAGAATTTCACACATTTGAAGAATTTGAAAATTACCAAGTTTAAAAATCCTTAAAGCAGCATATTTTCCCCATAGTAATAGTCCAATATAAAAATTTCTTATGGATTATACAAAGAAACGCAGGGGACATCCTTTATGAAAGAAGTGGGGGTTCATAATACCTGATATGCAGGTAACTTCTATAAAAACAAAGATAAACTATGGAGCCTTTATCCAAAGAGCCCCATTAAAAAAAAACCAACCAAACAAACAAACAAAAACCTTGTGTTTTACCAAAGGACCCCCTAAAGTAAAAAAATCAAAGCAATTCGTATAAACAAAATATGATTTCAATCACGTACAGCCTATGACGAACTTCCACATTCTGGTCTCGAACCATTATTTAAACTACACTTGTGGGAATTCCCTGGCCGTCCAGTGGTTAGGACTCCAAGCTCTCACTGCCAAGGGCAGGGTTCGGTCCCTGCTCGGGGAACTACAAAATCCCAAAAGCCACGTGGTGAGGCCAAACACAACAAAAAAACCCTACATTTGCTAACTCCCTACCTGTTACTCCTCTAACAGGAATGAAAGATACTGGAAGGCAGTGACCTGGCTTTCACTTCGAGGAGACGACATAGTCAGATGTGGCGTCTGGCCTTGAACAGCCGTGCGCTCTTGCCTGCCCACTGCCCCGAGCCACGGTTTTTTTCTGGTGTCAAACAGGGGTAATATCCCCCATGTCACTCAATAATAGTGAAGATGAAAAGAGATCAAGGTCAGCGTCCATCAGAGGTCTAGGCCAGTGCCGACGTGCATTAGGCACCTTTAAACCCCCCCGCACAGCAACCCCTCCCTGTGGGAAGAATGCTGAGCCGGCAGAAGGCAGCTCGCTCTGGTTGCCTCCCTCAAACCCACAGCTCCCGTTCCTCCCTCCCAAAGGGGCAGAGCTGTACCTCCTCAGGTGTAAAGGTGATCCCTCAGCTCAGGTGGCTGGTCCTCCTACATCCTCAGGCACTTTGCTCCAAGAGGTCCCCCGGAGAGGGGAGAATGATGCTTTCTGTGTTTCCTTCAATCTCCTGGGGCTGACTCCTTTCTTTAAACCTTAAACACATTCTAGTTTCTTGCTTTAAAAAAGAAAGGAAACGTCTTTGACTCCACCTCCAAGACAGTCCTATCTTTTGCTTCCCCTTCAAGGCCACTTCTTGCAAAGTTGTTTGAACTGGCTGCGTCTGGGTCCTCACCTCCCACTCACTCCTCCTTTTACTTGATTTTGGCTTCCAACTGCACCAAAGCGAAACGTTTGTCAGTAAATCCCCAGCGATTTCCTTGTTGCTCCTTTCAGCGACTACTTCTCGGTCGTTATCACATCTGTAGCATTCCTAGCTCCTTGGGGCTGGGGCACCGATGGTGACTCCCTTCCACGACTCTGCCGGAGACTCTGACACCCTGGTCTCCTGTCTCACCTCCCCCGGTATCCTGTGTGAGTTTCTCTTCCTCTGGCCATCCCCAGATGTCGGTCTTTCTCAAGGCCCACTCATTGGCTCCTTTCTTCTTTTCTTCAACATTCTTTCCTTTGGATTCATCCACGCTCTTGGCGTCCATCCGTAAGGTGAACGCACACTCCTAATTGCCCCAGCTTTTCTGGTTTACGTCTGCTTTCCCAGCGTAATCGTTAATAGCGACCCTCCCCCTAAATGTCCCATTTGGGAAGGAAACAAATGATACAGTCCCCATATCAATTACTATTTGTATGCAGATGACTCCGAATTGAGGCCATAAAGCACAGAGGCTGAGGGGGTGGGCCCTCGAGTCAGCCCTCTGGGTTTATATCCTGCTCCACCACTTACTAGCCTCTGAGACCCTGGGTAGAGTAACACTTCAGAATTTTGACCTGTAAAACAGGAATACTACTATAGATTTCTTAAGAAGTGAGGGTTAAATGAACACATGTAAAGTCCTTAACATGAGGTCTACCATATTTTTAAGTGCTCAGTAAATTTAGCTAGCCCAAACTTGTCTCCTGAGTGCCTGACATCTTCTGGTGAGTAGAATAAGGTGAGTTCAGGTGAGTTCCAAGTGGGGGGGGGGGGGGGGGGCAAGGAGTGACTTAGTCTGCGTGACTTGGTGACTTAGACTTACCACTTCTAAATTCTCTGGATGCCATTATCCTCCCATCAAACTGTGGCTGAATTCCTAACATAATTCTCTTGTGACCTTTGAACAATCTTCCTAAAGGTAAATATCGATCATCCGTGAGAATGCTGGCATATTTTGCTGTGCATTTTCAGAGAACTGCTCTATAATTTACGCTTGCAACACTGGCTGGGGATAACTAGGTGGAAACAAACTGCTTCTAAAACGCTTGGGTCAAGTCATTTTTATTTTTCATGACTGTGGCCGTTGTCACTGTTCGTAAAACATCAAAATCCTTCAGGGACAGCCTGGATATAGGCCGGTTCAACTATTTCTTGGCAATAAAAAAATAAGATGTAATTTTTGAAAATACGCTTTAGGGAGGAGAACGTTGCAATATATTTCAGGAGGCTGAGGGCAGTAATCAATTTCACCTCTGTTTTAGATTTTACGGTTACATTTTCTACTTCCCGTACATTTCTCTTAATCCTTAAGGAAGTGTGTCTTATTTTGATTGAAATACTCTCTAAAATGGGAGAGTTTTTATCGTATACGTGTTTTCTCATATTTCTCAATTTCGTATCTTCACTTTCATCTGATACACTAGCATAACTACAACATTTTGCATTTATAAACTTTGTTTTTTAACCCAGGGTATGATCATTCCTTCTGTGCATCTCTCCAAAGCCTGTGGATGAATTATAGAGCTTGCGTATACCCAGAGGGCTTTTTCTTACCTCTTCATGTTTGCTCCATGACTCAGCATTGAGCGTTCCCTAACCCCTTCTCCTTTTGAAATTCTGTTCCTTCTTTAAGACCCAGTTTAGAGTACAATTCTGTCTGAGAGCCTTTCCTAGTTTCCCAGACAGAAAAATCTCCCCTTCCTCTGACAGTTGCCTCTATTTAGCACTTGGTTCTGTTTTGTTCTATAATTACCTGTCCATGTGTATTTCTACCCCAGTACATCCCAGTCCTGGGTGGCAGAAATAGGTCTCACCCATCTTTGTACCCCTCATGGACCAATGGTTATTATCCATTGAGCATTTACCCTGTGCAAGGCCTATTCTATTCTCATGACCTAGTGAAGTAGAAACTATTATTATCTCCATTTTATGGGTGAGTAAAGTGAGGCTTGGAGAAGTTATGTCAATCATCCAGGGTTGTACAGCTAGTAAGAAGAGGCAGCACCTGTCCCTTATGGACAGTGAATCTACTGATGGATTAGATTAGCTTAAGATTTTGTTTTGCTTCCTTAGGAGGACGTATGGCTCCAGAGCCCAGGCTTTTAACCTCAGCTATACAGATTTATTGAAATCAAGAGGAAAAAATAATCTTACCTAGGAAAAAAATTTGCATGTAATTTTCCTTTTTATTCTCTGTCGTAAAACAAAACAAAGCAATGCCGTGTGCACAGCTTTCAATTCTTCCATGTGAAAACAAGGCGGTTATGAAATCAACCTAGTTGTTTCCGTCACCGATAGTCAGCTCTTCTTCTGAGTGGGTCAGTGGGAAAGTCAGTGCTGCCCTAAAGCTACATCGATGTTTCAAACTTTTCTATTCTTACGTTGCCTACTCTAGATTCTAACTACTCTAGGTTCAATGGCTGAGTAAAAGTTTCCATGACTGAAAAGAGTGTGGGTGGTGGTGCTAATAATGACTAAACTGCTTTCAACTGATTAACAGGTTGGATCCTGAAAATTCTGTCTTCAGGAATGGCCACAAAAGCCCATTTAACCAGCCATGCGAACCCTAGGCTGAGTCAGCAGGCGGAGGGTTTCTGCCACTGCCAGTGCTGACTTTATCTCTGTGTGTTCAACCTTGAAACGGAAGAAACGGCCCCTATGTTTCTCTAGGGAGATTGCCCAGAAGAGCTTTTAAAATGAATATTATTTTATTATTGCTGTGGGTAGTAGTATTAATATTACATAGTATTGAGATACTAGGTGCGATAGTGTTTCAATGGCGAACAAAGCTCTTGAATGGAAAAATAGGATTCTCAGAGCCAGTCTCTGTCTGCCCTGCTGCCTAGCACCTCTCTTTGGTAGGGGGATCTGGAAGCCCTGGGTTCTCACTGCTTTCCGTGTACATTTCCCCAGTTTCTTTTTTTTTTTAATTTTTATGTTTTTATGGGCCATGAAAAGGTTTTGTTCTTACTTTCAGAAAGCATTTTTTTAAATTTTGTTTTTTACTGGGGTATAGTTGTTTTACAATGTTGTGTAACTTTCTACTGCATAGCGAAGTGGAGTTCCCTGTGCTATACAGCAGGTTCTTATTAGTTATCTATTTTATACGTATTAGTGTATGTATGTCAAAGATTTCCCCAGTTTCAAGCCCAAGGCTGGGAACAGGAGGAGGGATGAAGTGCAGGAGGGGAGGGGGCTGAGGAAATGAGAATCTAGGCTGGAGAACTGAAGGCACCGGCTCACTCTGACACCAGGCCTTTCCCAAGTCGTGCTTTCCTCCCTTGAGACCTGAGCTGGGACCGAAGAAGAGTTTCTTCCTGCCACATGCTCAGGAGAGCTCTCAGCTTCTCCCTTATCCCTCAGTAACAAAACTAAGCTAACAGCGCTGCCTACCTCAGGGTTAATTGTGGAAATGAAAGGAAATGCTCTGTAAACTCCACGATGTTAATTGTTGTTATTCAGAGTCAGCTCAGCAATTTGGGGGATGGGATTTAGCAGTGAAGGGAGCTTTCCAATGAAATCTAGTCTTTAGCTTATTATTTACTAAGTTAACGTGTTACTTAGTCACGTTATTTAGTACCCACTCCGACAGTATGTTCAGTATTTATTCCTCTTAAGACCCGTATGAAATTGGTGCTTTATTCTCTCCATTTTACACGTTCGAAAATTACAAGATTGAGTCATCGCCCAAGGTCATCCATTTTATAAAAGGTGGATCTGGGAGTCATAACTGATGCCAAGCCGTTGTGGTCAACCACAACGTACAAGATGACACAGACAATAGACGTGTCACCGCCTTTCTCCAGTTCACAGCTGGCTGTTTCCTTGCACTGTACGCTTTTAGAGACTTAGTAGCTTATCAGTCACAAATCCTTATTACAAAATAATCTTACAATAATAATGGTTGTCTCTCTAGGGCTCTTCAGTTAAGTGGGGGTACGGTGGACTGGGCTAGGATGGTGACTTCTTCCTATACAAAGTGCCCAAGAAATGAGGATCCCGAAAAAGGCTGGTCAGAAATGCAGAATTAATGCTTAAAATAAAATGGAAAAACTGGAAAGTACTTACTCATTAAAGTAACTGGTGATTAAAAAATGTGCCTCTCAGTTGTTTCTAGTTCTTTTCCTACACAGACTCCTTTCTCAGCTGGAGGTTGACGTGTCAGGTTGGAGAGCCCAGAGCCTGGGCTGCAAGGCAGATAAGTTCACCTCTGGGTGCTGCTCCGTTGGTGAGCCAGCGTCTGGGGAGAAGAGGCCATTTCTGGAGGCATCTGGGGCAAATGACACGAGACAGCATTTACTTTCTTGCATTACGAAGTGGAAGACTTATGACCGAAGCTTTAAGAACTGGGCAAATACGAAAACACAAAGTGGTAAGTAAATCACAATACAGCATCTTCCTGGAATTTGGCTCTGAGCTAGTTTTCATTTCACATTTCTCAGTAATTTGGGTGTAATGTGTATTGACTCTTGCCTGGTTTCGTTCTAACAATTCAGACCTTGGGCTCTTGTTACCCTTACTTGTGTGGTTTGTTCACAGCTGGGAAAGCTATTAGAGGGGGGGAAGGAAGGAGAGACAGCGAGGGGCCGGGAGGAAGTGAGGAGAGAGACACAGGAAATGATGAGAGGAAGATTGCTCCCTTTTCTAATTAATTTTTTAAAGCCATAATCTTGCACTTTTGTGTGGGGCATTGCAGTTTACAAACCACTTTCAGATCGCTTCCCTTGCTCCTCCCACGCACTGTGGGCGGAAGAATAGACCATTACACAGCTGCAGAAGGCAAGGGGCCTCAGCCACAGGCCTCAGGTAAACACAGAAAGTGGCAGAGCCAGGACGCCTTCTCTCCCACTGCATTTGAAACCAGCAGGTGACGGAGGGGGAAAAGGGAAGTGGTCCTCTGATTGATTAGATAAGCTCAGAGCTTTGTTTTGTTTTGGAAGGACCTGATTTGGAAGAGGAGGAAGATCATATCACATCCCCTACAGATACCAAGACAAAAGGGACGGAGGAAATAAATCATAAAAAAAGAGAAAATGAAGTTTTAAAAGTTCTCCCCAAATGGCGAACCCTCTAGAGGTGTGTCAAACATTTTAGGATAGAATGTGTCTCCACTACATTAAATGGTATAAAATACCTAATGAACAAGAGTAACAGATTCCAAAATGGTCCTGAAATACATGCCCTTCATGCCTACATGGTTTTTGTGTTTAATGCTATGTTTTAGGTAAACTGGCCGATAAAGCAACGCAGTGGTCTTTTTTTGAAAAATACCAGCTTACTTCACTGACTGCTCAATGTATGGCTTAAAAATTAATCCTACACATTACCCATTGTTTTGATCCTCTTATCTATAGCCACAAATCAAATTATTTCACAGTTTTTCCATGAGTTTTAATACAATCATTATTGTGTCTCAAGACAGGGCTGCATCTAGAACCCAGCTGATAACTTTAGGATTTTAAAATTCAGAGTAATCTATGACATAATTTGAAAACTTGCCATTATTTGATTCTTGCAATTCTATAAATGAGTTGCAGATCTTTCCAGTTCTCTAAATTCCAGCTAGTGTGTACTTTGTGAGAATAAAAGAACAATTTAGAGGATGACTAAAATTCACATAATTATCCTAAGACCAGAGAATAGAGGAGCTGTAATAATGCAAATGATAATCTTGCCTGTACTCTTTAAATTTAAAATGAATATTTTTGAGACCAAGCAACAGATTTTCCAACGATTTTCTTACTTCCAAGAACTTATTATGATACATGGAGACAGTTATGATTGCTATCCTGGCCCCATTTCATGTTCCGTAGCTCAGTGAGCTGCCTTTCTCATCCATCAAACCTGGCTTTTTCCTAAAAAATAATGAGAACTACCCATGTATAATGGTTTACACTTAGAATGTGCTATCTCGCAACAGATCCCAGTACATAAAGTAAGCCAAGCTCTAATTATTATCTTCACTTTGTAGATGGTGAAACTGAGGCCCTGGGAGAGCTTAAGTGACTTAAATCCCCTCGGTGATCAGCATAGGATGGAGTGTTTCCGTCTGCAGGGAGTCATCGTCGCTGCCCTCTGGGGGCTTGGGGAGTTGGGGGGCGGGGAAGGCCACACAGGGCACACTGCCCTCATTGTGATTCTTACATTTTTCTTATTTCTAGAAGCTATTTAATGCACATGGCACAAAACTTCAGAAGGTACAACTGGTATATGAGAGAGAAGTAAGTCCCCCTCCCTTTCTTGTTCCCTAATCCCTCAGTTTTCTTTCTAGAAACAATACGGTCATCAGCTTCTTGTCTATTCTACCAGAAATATTCTATACAGATATTCTATATCTCTCTGAAATATTTTATTCTCTTTCTTCTTTCTGAAAGAGTCAACTTCCCTATGCACTGAAGGCAGTTGTTAGGAAAGAATATGAGCATCACTTAGAACCAATGTTAAACTGCAGAAACTGATCTTTGGTAAACTGATCACCCAGAATGTTCCAAACACTCAAATGTTTTCAAAAAACTCAAGACTCACAACAGCCTGTAAAAGGAGGTGGGCTGCTGTCCCTGTGGCGTGCTATCCCATCTGGGGACCACTCAGAAACCCTGATCTTTTTTTTTTTTTTTTTTTTTTTTTTGCGGTACGCGAGCCTCTCACTGTTGTGGCCTCTCCCGTTGCGGAGCACAGGCTCCGGACCCGCAGGCTCAGCGGCCAAGGCTCTCGGGCCCAGCTGCTCCGCGGCATGTGGGATCCTCCCGGACCGGGGCACGAACCCGTGTCCCCTGCATCAGCAGGCGGACTCTCAACCACTGCGCCACCAGGGAAGCCCCCAGAAACCCTGATCTTGATTTGTGATTTGGTGACTGCATGTCTGTTGACGGTGAGGATTGGAGCCAGAGCTATAATGCTGTGAAATAAAGTGAACTGTCAGATCACTGGCTTTGGGGCCAAACTTGGGCTTGAAACCTGATTCTGTCACTTGTAGCTGCATGTCTTTGGTAGTCAATTAACTCCTCTGTGACTCTGATTTTCTCATCTGCGAAACAGGGATAGAAATAAGCACTACAGAGATGCAAAGATTAAACGAGAAAAACAGACAAGAACCAGGTACACGGTGGTGTATAATAAAATATATCTATATCATTAACCATGGCTCATTTATTCTTTCACTCATTCATTCAAAATAATCGTGGTAGGCAGTATTAGAGGTGCTAGGGATATCGCTGTGAATAACATGGAAAAAGAAAAAGAAAACACCTTTCCCTTATATAGTTGACATTTGGGCTGAGGGGAAGCAGACAATTAAAAAGTAAGTAGAATAATATGTTATATAAAAGAAAAGAGGAACGTGATTGCTGCATGGGGAGGACGTAGGGACTGTGGGTTGGAATTTTAAATGGTGTGGCGACAGGGTTCATAACACTGTACCCTAGAATACAGCACCTCAACATACTAAATATTCTAAGCTGAAAGAATGTGAGAAACAGCAGGTACTGGAAGGACTCTCTGATGCCCCCTGAAGCAGGTCCTAAGACCCTGTGTGGGAGGGGCCCTCTCTATACTCATAAGAAAGGAGCATCCTTATCTCTGAAGACAAAGGGACTCTGAAAGGAATTCCAACAAACTGGCCTTGCTAAGTTCCCTCTGTTCTCCGCCATTAGCTCTTACCCTTTGTCCTATCAACCTTCATCAAACCCAGTGTGAAAACACTGGGACTGAACCTTCCTTTAGGTCTTCATTTCCTTTGGAAGGCTACTTTATAGCTTTTCTCCTGTTAATCTGTCTTTTGTTACAGAGACCCAGCTGAGAACCAGAAGACAGAAGGGACCAGCAGTATCCAGAGAGAGGTAAGGGAGCAAACCACGTGGAAATCTGTGGGGAGAAAGCTCCAAGCAGAGAGAACAAGTAGGCGAGCGTGACTAGACTAAGTGAACAAGGGAGGGGGACACGGGAGACACACTCAGGGAAGAAGGGAGGCAGATCAAGGTCATCGAAAGGACTTGGGCTTTTATTTTGGGAGCTGTTGTGCAGGGTTTGAGCAGAAAATCAACACCACTTTAGTCTAGACTGTCTGGGGTAAGAGGGGAGGGAGGGGGACCAATTAGGAGGTTACTGAGTAAAGCAGGAGTTGAGCCTTAAGCCGGAATGACATTAGCCAAGGAATGAGAAAGGGTCAGATTCTGGATATATTTTGAAAGTAGAGGTGGTAGGATTTGCTGTGGAGATTAGATGGGGTGTGAGAAAAGGAGGGAAGACAACGGCTAGCTCCATGGCTCTTGGCCTGAGCAACAGGAGGGATGAAGTTACTGGATGAAGTTACTGAGATGGAGAAACTTTGGGAGAAACAGGTTTGGGGGTGGAGGGCTTGTTCTGTTCGAGATTCCTTTTATGCATCCATAGTCATTTGTGGAATGGGGATCTGGAGCTGAGGGGAGAGGACCAGGCTGGAGATAGCAGTTTGGTTTGGGTTTGGATGCTGTTGCCAATGGAGATGGTGAAGCTAGAGAAGAAAAGCTGTCTGAGAATTGAGCCCTGGGTCGCTCCACACCTGGGAGGTCAGGAAGAGGAGAAGGAACCTGGAAACGGACTGAGAAGGAAGAGTCGGTGAAGCAGGAAGAAGAATGTGTGAGGTCCCAGGAGCCAAGAGAAAAACACGTGTGTCGAGGGAGGACTCCAAGGAGGGATGGTCTGAGTCAGAGATAGCTGATAAGTCGAGTGGGATGTCTGGCCATTGGCAGGACATTGGGAACCTAGACAGAGTGGTGGGGAAAACTGCAGGTTAGAGTGGTTAAGAGACAATGGGAGGAGAATTGGAGGCAGTGCCCCCCCCTCGAGAGGAGTTTTACTCTAAAGGGAAGCCAAGAGAGAGAAGTCAGCTGGAGGGGAAGTGGTGATAAGAGAGTTTTTGTTTCGTTTAAGATGGGGAACAATGGTTGGTAGCGTGTTTGGATGCTTACAGGAATGATTCAGTAAACAGGGAACAACAGATGCTGCAGGAGGAATGGGGAGGATTCTGGAGCCATGCCCTTGAGTTGGCGAAAGGGATGGGCTCTAGTGCCCAGGTGGAGGGCTTGGCCTTGGGTGGGAGCGTGGACAGTTCAACCAGAGAAACGCCAGGGAAGACGCACGATGTGGAGGTGACAGCTGGCTGGGGTTTTCCTGATTGCTCTTTTCTCAGTGAAATAGGCAGCAAGGTCCAGGTCACCAGTTGAGAGTGAACCTGGGGAAGGTGGGATTAGAGGTTTGAGGATGGAGAAGAAGGTATGAAATAGGTGTCTGGGGGATCAGGAGGCTGCCATTACTCAACAGTACGGAGGGCCACCTAAGGCTGGGAGCCCTTATTTCGACTGAGGATGCCCAGCAGGGGTGGTTGGTTTTCTCTAGTCTGTTTTCAGCCATGTGGGTGCAGGTGCAGAGTGGGCAAGAATGGTATTTAGTCGGATTGCGGTTTTGCCTTTCAGTTTCTATTTACGTTAATGTGCCATTAGAATTTTATAATTTATTTTAAATCATGATTTATTTAAAAGCAAACTCACAGAAGTGAAATATAATTTAGTGAAAAAGTATCCTGAATATAAGGGCAGAAATGATGGTTCCTTTAATATTAACAACTTTTTAATAGTTCCAGCCACAGATTAATTTAGACTTATCTTTCTATGAGCCATTATCATTATAGCCACATTTTCTATTTTAAGGAACACTTATTTTTCTTATCTTCTTGGAACTGAGTGTTTCAAGCAGGCCAGAAATCAGCCCACTAAATATTTACTTATAAATGCACTTATTTCAGCCAGCTGGTGTGTGTTTGTGTTCAAATCAATGCCTGGTTACCTTAAAAAGAGGACCAAATTTGGCAAATCACAAAAAATATGTGTTTTCTTTGCTTGTATGACTTGAAACAGTACGTATTTTCGATCATTTCTCTTCAAAGCATTTGCATTTAGCACTTTCAAGCACATATGAATAATTTGTTTCTTTGGGGGTACAAAGTCTTCTATGAGAGTATATTAAGAATTTTGAGGGCTTCCCTGGTGGTGCAATGCTTAAGAATCCACCTGCCAATGCAGGGGACACGGCTTCAAGCCCTGGTCTGGGAAGATCCCACATGCCGCAGAGCAGCTAAGCCCGTGCACCACAACTACTGAGCCCGCGCTCCACAACTACTGAAACCTGTGCGCCTAGAGGCCGTGCTCCACAACAAGAGAGGCCACCGCAATGAGAATCCTGCACACCACAACGAAGGGTAGCCCCTGCTCGCCGCAGCTAGAGAAAGCCCGTGCACAGCAAAAAAGACCCAATGCAGCCAAAAGTAAATAAAAAATACATAAATAAAAAGAAAAAAAATTTTTAAAAAAAGAACTTTGAGACTGGATCAAAACTTCTCATGAGCTGAATTTAGTAACTGGACTCAATTCTGCACTAATTCGGTATATGCAAACTTCTGTGTTGTAGAGGAACAAGGCTAGAATTGCTAGAGTTTGGGAGGTTACAGGCTGGCAAGAGCCCAGGTCGTGGTTTCACCAGGATGGATGGAATGAGAGGAACGGAATTTATTTATTTGTTTATTTATTAAATTTTTTTAACATCTTTATTGGAGTATAATTGCTTTACAATGGTGTGTTAGTTTCTGCTTTATAACAAAATGAATCAGCTATATGTATACATCTATCCGCATATCTCCTCCCTCTTGCGTCTCCCTCCCACCCTCCCTATCCCACTCCTCTAGGTGGTCACAAAGCACCGAGCTGATCTCCCTGTGCTATGCGGCTGCTTCCCACTAGCTATCTATTTGACATTTGGTAGTGTATATATGTCCACGCCACTCTCTCACTTCATCCCAGCTTACCCTTCCCCCTCCCCGTGTCCTCAAGTCCATTCTCTACGTCTGCGTCTTTATTCCTGTCCTGCCCCTAGGTTCATCAGAACTACTTTTTTTTTCTTTTCTTTTTTTTTAGATTCCATATATATGTGTTAGCGTACAGTATTTGTTTTTCTCTTTCTGACTTACTTCACTCTGTATGACTGACTCTAGGTCCATCCACTTCACTACAAATAACTCAATTTCGGAGGAACGGAATTTATAGAGACCTCATTCTGTCAGGATTGCTTTAACTTTTCTGCAAACTTTCTTAGAATTTTTATGTTTCATGTGACTTCCCTATTCTGCTCCAGTGTAGCTTCATGGTTCCGAGCATGGCCTTTGCAGGCAGAAAAAATGAGTTCAGAGTCCGAAGTTTGTAATGCACAAGCTGAGTGACTTTGGGAAAGTTACTTAAGCTCTCTGGTCCAATTCCACTTGTGGAGATTGAACAGGCCAAATGCTAAGCAGAGTGCTTGGCACTTGGTCAATGTTCAATTTATTCTAGGAGTTGGTATACATACATCCATGCTTTAGTAATATAAAATAATTACTAAATTATCTTAGTAATTTAGCAGTATAAAAATAGACTTTCAATGGCTAACTACTGAGCTTGAACCAAGAACCAGGCCTCCTAAATCTTGGTCCCATAGTCCCAGAGCCACGGTTCATGAATTTCAGGAAAATCAGGAAAAATAAAAGCTTGTGAACCTTTTTCACAAAGAGTAATTTAATACCCTAGGAGAATAGGGCCCTGAATTATTTAGCAATGTCCCTCACCTCTAAATAATATTACATTTTATTAGAAGACTCCAGACTACTGGCTTAGTTTTCTGATTCCAGTCTCTCTCTCTCTCTCTTATTACCATCTTAACCATTTGCAAGTGTGCAGTTCAGCACTGTTAAGTATATTCGCACTGTTGTGAAACAGACCATTTCATCTTACAAATCTGAAAAACTCTATCCATTAAACAATAACTCTCCTTTTGCTGGTCTCCACACCCCCTGGGAACCACCATTCTACTTTTCTGTTCCTGGGAATTTGGCTGCTATAGACATCTCACAGAAGTGGAATCACAAGTATTTGTCTTTTTGTGTCTGGCTCATTTCACTTAATATATTGTCCCCAAGGTTCATCCATGTTGATGTAGGTGACAGGATTTCCTTCTTTTTTCAGGCTGAATAACATCAACATCCAGTTCTCTAAAATTCACCTGCTCACCATATCTGTAAGAACACAGCTTTGTCCAACCCCAGGCCGGTGCTCGAAGACACCCTTTTTGAGATGTTTTATGTTAAGGATCAGTTGACTTAGTTATTTATTAGTGACAACAAATTTCCTATACACAATCCATGTTGGCATAAACTATGCAAGCAAAGAGGTTCCACCCTAGACCTGCAAAACGCTGGGAGCATCATTTTTCTCTCACCAAGAAAAGCTGGCAAAGAATCTCCCTTTACCTTTTCCATTCATGATCTGTGTTTGAAAATCTTCTCTTTAAAATGCCTTTTACTTTTCAACTTGTCATATTGGAGGGGGCTATTCACAACACTGTCAGTTTTTAAAAATATGGGTATTTTGGGAATGTAAGCTGATGCAGCCACTACGGAAAACAGTATGGAGGTTCCTTAAAAAACTAAAAATAGAGCTACCATATGATCCAGTAATCCCACTCCTGGGCATATATCTGGACAAAACTATAATTCAAAAAGATACAAGAACCCGAATGTTCATAGTAGCACTATTCACAATAGCCAAGACATGGAAACAACCTAAATGTCCATCGACAGATGAATGGATAAAGAAGATGTCGTACATGTGTACAATGGAATATTACTCAGCCATAAAAAAGAATGAAATAATGCCATTTGCAGCAACGTGGATGGACCTAGAGATTATCATACTAAGTGAAATAAGTCAGACAAAGACAAATATCATATATCATTTATATGTGGAATCTAAAATATGACACAAATGAACTTATCTATTAAATAGAAACAGATTCACAGACATAGAGAGCAGACTTGTGGTTGCAGGGGGGAGGGAGGGAGGGGGAAGGATGGATTGGGAGTTTGGGGTTAGCAGATGCAAACTATTATATATAAAATGGAAAAACAGGGCTTCCCTGGTGGCACAGTGGTTGAGAGTCTGCCTGCCGATGCAGGGGACACGGGTTCGTGCCCTGGTCCGGGAAGATCCCACATGCCGCGGAGCGGCTAGGCCCGTGAGCCATGGCCGCTGAGCCTGCGTGTCCGGAGCCTGTGCTCAGCAACGGGAGAGGCCGCAACAGTGAGAGGCCCGCGTACCGCAAAAAAAAAAAAAAAAAAAAAAAAAGTTCCCAGTCAGGGAGAAACACAGAAGCAGATGATTGTAATTCAATATTGGAAGTGCAGTTACAGCCTTATGTTAGGGCACCACTTCTATCACTGAAAAAGGATTTGAAAAATCTTACTGAAGATATGAATATGATTGAAAATTGTGAAAAGTGGCTTCTGGTCAGACCCTCTTCAGAAGGACATTTGCTTTATAAAGATAATGATTGCCCCAAATGGCATCATTTGTTTTATAAATCAAATGTGTGTCACTATTCCATTCTACCAGTACAATAGTAGGCTTTTAAATATTTTTCCAAATTATTAGTTACAAAAATAATGTTACTGGCTATTTCTTATTGCCTTCCTTTCTTTCTCCTTTAGGACATTCCTTTCCTTAACACATTTTGTTGTTGAATCTCTGAAATACATTTAAAAAAATGAAGATGGAGAACTACAAATTACTTCCACTTCTCTGAATCTAGTGTTCACCAGTTTAATTAACCTATGACTGTAAATCTTTGAATCGTATGTTGATATTCTATTTCTTAGTCATGATTTCTAAGTGTTGCATAATTGTTGATCAGTCAGCTGATATACTGGTATCAGAACAAAAAACTTTGTGTTTATGTTCCATATATGCATTTATTCTTGGAGATGCATGCTAGTTAACTCACGGAGTAGTTTTAAAATACATGACAAAAATTCCTAAGAAGAAAGAAATGTCTCTTTGTTGCTGGTTGAATAAACTCTGCAACTATGCAAAGATCCAATTTAAAACCAGTTCTAAACTAATGAGCCTATTCTGCAAGCTTGTTCTTCTTCTCAGTAAGTGAAGCCAACATTTACTTAATTGCCACACGACAGAAATTACAAGGTCATCTGTGATTCCTCCCTTGCCTTCCTCCACCTGGAGTAGAGTAGATTCTACCTGCTGAACCACTGCTGGATAAGTCCCCTTCTCTCCCTACAGTCTTGACCTCAGCTCAGATCTGCAGTCCTGCTGTGGCTTCTTAATTTATCTTCCCATGTATATGGTTTTCTTCCTCCACCCCATTCTCTGACCTGCAGTCTTTGTTCTTCCTAAGACGCAGATCATACAATTTCACTTCCCTTTCATAGGCTAAATTTAACCTGCTAAATCGTGTCAAAAATTTTCTGAAAATATCAAACCTTCTGCCTTTTCTTAATCAGGCATGTTAGCCAAATCATAGCATGACCTCAGTGAGGCCTGCAGATCCCAAAGTGACAAGGCATCTGGGTTCCTTTAGATCACAAGAATACATAATAACAAACACTTATCGAGTATACTATTCTGAGCACTTTAAGTGTTTTAACCCTTTTTACAAAGTCAACAATAATAATTATTGCCACCATTTATTGGGAGTCTAATATCCATCCAGATATTAGCTGTCCATTAGTTGTTACCTTTTAAACCGCCATGCCGGGTTAGTGTTCCTGTCTCCAGGAGGAAGATGAAATGAGGGAAGGGATTTCTTAGGTCAGGGCTTGCCCCAGGCCAGTCAGCTAGGAAGTAGCAAGGTCCAGAGCCAGCCAACTCCCCCTGTCCCTGCTCTCTGCCCACCCTCAGTACTGGGCGCCTCACCACTTACATGCCTATAGTGGTGTCACATCAAGAAAGGTGATGGAAATCCACAAACAATAAATGCTGGAGAGGGTGTGGAGAAAAGGGAACCCTCTTGCACTGTTGGTGGGAATGTAAATTGATACAACCACTATGGAGAACAGTATGGAGGTTCCTTAAAAAACTAAGAATAGAGCTACCATATGATCCTGCAATCCCATTCCTGGGCATATATCCAGAGAAAAACAAGGTCTGAAAGGATACATGCACCCTAGTGTTCATTGTAGCACTGTTTACAATAGCCAGGACATGGAAGCAACCTAAATGTACATGACAGAGGAATGGATAAAGAAGATGTGGCACATATATGCAATAGAATACTACCCAGCCATTAAAAAGAACAAAATAATGCCATTTGCGGCAAGATGGATGGACCTAGAGATTATCATACTGAATGAAGTAAGTCAGAGAGAGAAAGAGAAATATTATGTGATATTGCTTACTTTCAGAATCTAAAAAGAAATGATATAAATGAACTTATTTACAAAACAGAAACAGACTCACAGACTTAACAAACTTATGGTTATGGGGGGGGAAGGGTTGGGGGAAGGGATAGTTAGGGAGTCTGGGATTGACATGTATGCGCTGCTATATTTAAGATGGATAACCAACAAGGACCTTCTGTACAGCACAGGGAACTCTGCTCAATATTATGTAACAACCTAAATGGGAAAAGAATTTGAAAAAGAATAGATGCATGTATACGTATAACTGAATCACTTTGCTGTACACCTAGAACTATCACAATATTGTTAATCAACTATACTCCAATATAAAATAAAAAGTTTAAAAAAAAAAGAAAGGTGATGGAAACGGAAATTAAAATATTGTGGCCAAGTCAGGCAGACTGTTTTGACTTACGACTTCTGGGGAACAAAGCCTGGCACTAAGCTGACTTCCCCAAGTCCATTACCTAAAGTGTTACTGTTTGGGTTTCGGGGTTGTGTCTGGTGACGGCAGGCTCAGAAGTCCTGGACATATGGTGGAGTCACAGAATGTTAGCCCCCAGGCTGAAGGAGAAACTGTCTCTTGCAGAGCGTGATTAACCACAGACAAATTTTAGGAGGAAGTAGCCTAAGAAAAATCTGCAAACTTTGCCTGTCGTCTGCTGAGGCTGTCAAACAAAACTAGATGAGAAGCTTCTTATTTCTTTAAGTGGGAAAGTCCTAAATCGAAAAAGCCCCCAAATGTTTTGTCTGAATAAGTTCTCTCAGTGGATGTCTTAAGAACAGGGATGTATCGTTGATGGCCAGGGGCCAGGACCCAGCTCACCAGCCTGAAGTAAGTCCTTTACCTTGTGGCCGAAGTCTGCTGATGAGGGTTGCATACTCACAGGGTCATGCAAGGACGATCTCCTTATTGTCCTGACCCATCAGGGCTTAGTCCAGGAGGAAGGAAGAGAGGTCGGGGGCATGCCACACTCTCACCCGTGCTCAGAGGAGAAGAAGGCCGTTGGGAGTTCCTCTTGGCCACCTGCCGATCTGCTGGGTCACTCTCGTCCTATCAGGAGAGAGACGGTACTTCCGTCGGAGGGCTTGGGTGTGAGCAGAAGCCTCCGCCAGCTGGAGGGCATGGCCCTGTGGCCTCAGCCTGCTCGGGGAGATGGCTCAGGGCTTCCTCTTTCCTGGAGCTAATTACAGAGTCTCAACTCTTATCTGTGCTCCCAGATGAGCCCAGCTGCTGGCTGGCTCTCCCCACTTCACCTCAACCAATCCCACACACTTTTTCAAGCCAACACTGAGATTTCCTAATCATTTCTTTTACATGTGGGGACAAAGATTTAATCTAATTTAGTCCTCAGTCTGTCACTTTGGGGCTAAAGTCCCTTTTCTTGGTGGCTGTACCACGGGATGCCTCTTAGGACCTGAAAAGAATTTTTTTCCCTGAAGGTCCTCAGCCGGAGACCGCCAGGGTCACCTTGGGCTACACCTTCTCCTAATGAGCTTTTGGAGAAAAGATCTGTCGGCTTTGCTGACACCCCATTCAATGCCCCTGCCAGTCTGAGCAGTGAGACATTTTATCTGGATGCCAGTGAAGCTGGCTGCAGTTCTCCTGGACGAGTCTATCAAAGTCCCTGTCCATTCAGACAGCCATCTATGTATGGAGGGGGACACTGGCTAAGCAGTCTATTCCCCAGAGGTGTGCTGAGATTTGGGGGTGCAGAGTGGAAGGCGGATGATTACACGCAGATCTCTTTCTTCACTTTCTTTTCCAACATAACAGGTCCTTTAAAAACCTAGGATTTTTTAAATAATTAATTAATATAAAGAGAGAGTGCAGAAAATGGAAATACAGTTTTGCCTTGTCTCCAGTAGGCTGAAGAAATTACCAAGGAGAGAGGACTCAGAGTAAAACATACCAGTCCTGAGGCCAACTATTGATCATACTATGGTTCACATTTACTGAGCCCTGTTTGTGTTCCTCTTCCTGTCTCTGCTCCCTCCTCCCCTCCCTCCCTTTCCTTCATTTTTATAAAAAAAAACTATGGACTCAATGAATTGCTGGTTATAACAATCTACACATAACCTCAATTAAAAGGAGACGAAATGATCAGGGAAGTAACTGAACTAGGGTATTCAGATTCTTCTACACCAAGAACCACTGAATATATAGCATTAATGCTAAACTAGGAGGAAATATGATGGCTCAACTGTGGAAATCAGCGTATTTTTGGACAATGAGGCATGTAAATGAGGAGGAGAATTAGAGCCACCAGAACCTTTACTTTTAGATGTCTGACCTGCCTGTCCTGGTCTGTAGGCAGTGGGGGATTAAGGAAACTAGCAAGCACTGGGATTAATCCAGAACCTAAGACACACTCCAGGAACACCCAGATGCCTGAGAACAAGACCAGGAGTTGCAAGCTCCCGTGGCTGTAGGTATTAGACATGAGATGGAAGAGGGTACAGGAACAGGGTCTGTTCATTGTATGGACAATCATTTTGCATATTAAACATGTAGGAATAGTCTTTGTTAACTCTAAGACTTGTAGAGCTGGCCCTCCGTTTCCATAGGTTCCGTCTGCATCTGTGGATTCAGCCAACTGGGAATTGAAAATATTAAAAAAAAAAAAAAATTCCTGAAAGTCCCAAAAAGTAAAACTTGAATTTGCCACGTGTTGGCAACTATTTACATTGCATTTGCATTGTATTAGGTATTGTAAATAATCTAGCGTATTTAGAGTATACAAGAGGATGTGCATAGGTTATATGCAAATATATGCCATTTTATATGAGGGACTTGAGCATCCATGGGCCTTGGTATCTTCTGGGGGTCCTGGAACCAATCGCCTGTGCATACCAAGGGATGACTATACTATACTTTTTTTTTTTTTAAATTCTTAAACCTCTCATATCTCGTGTTTTGCCACTTCTGATAAATATTATATATGGGAACAGAGAAATACCTCTCTACCATAAGGATAAAACAGAAGTGAAAGTATAGTGGTAAACAAAAACTTAATACTCAGCCTCAGTGTCGGAGACATTAGGGAGTAGTGGGGATTGTGGCAAACTGGAGAACACATGTACCATTTAAGTGGGCAGGAGCCACTCTGCTCTAGCAGATTGCTTCATTAGAGAATCTGGCTCCAGTATCCAGTTTTTTTTACTTCTATCTAGACAGTGAGGGAGTCAAGTTAGAGCAAACATCTGGGAATGGGGAACCACATAGAATCCTATCAAATGGGAGCAGTGGCTAGAAGAGAGGGAAGCAGTGAGGATTGCAGGAGCTACAGAAGGGCCAGAGAGAGACAGAATTCTGAAAACATTCTTGCCTTGGGAACACTTTCCCCTCTAGTTGTAGTACAAACCAGTGACAGTTTCCCAGGCAACATCCAGGCTGGCATAGCCTGAAAACTCATGTACTTCTGCAGTGCAGCATAATTTCTTGATAGGCAAATTTTGGCACCAGTTCTCAGAGTATAACCAACCCAAGAATGGAAGGTGAGATGGTGCTATTGGGTAGCAACTCCCTGTCATGGCAAATTTTAACCCTTCTGTGAAGTACAGAGTTCTTAATGAATTCTCATTTCTTTGTCTCTGTAGTTCACTGAAGTCAAGTTCTCAAAGCCTGACTGCCACATAAGAATCTTCTAGGCATTGTTTTTATTTTATCTGTGGTTGGTGCTTAAAACAAATATAGATAATCGGATATTTGTAACACCAATACGCTGATAGTGCAGTTGATCTAAATAGATTTTAATATTTCTTCACAGTTGGGCACAGCTCAGTTAGAGGCTCAGTTTTACTCAAAGATGAACTTAAAAATATCTGCTTTTTTTGTCAAGGAATAATAATGGTAATAAAATACTGTTTGGGCAGTATGAATAACCATACTGTCTAGGACTTCAAAAAGCCTTCCAAATAACTTCAAACAAATCTCTACTTTGTTTTTAAGAACACTGGGGAAATAGAATTTAAATGAGCAACTGTGCCTTTTAATCCACATCTCATGGGCCCTTTACTGTTTAACTGTCCTGATTATTTTTTCCACATACTCTCTAATAAGCCAACTTGAGATGGATTAGAGTTAGTAGTCTGACACAACAGGGGAAAGCTATAGTCACACTGTATCCAGATATCAGCAAGGCATTTGGCAATGCCTATCATTATAACATTAGAAATAAGATGGAGAAGTACGTATGAACTAGATGACAGCACATTTTAGTGCATTCATAGTTAGTTATCTACATTCAACATATCATTCAACATTGATCTAGCAAATATTTACTGGAAATCTACGATGGACTAGGTACTGCTCTAGGTTCTATAAGGATAGGAGCAAATATGAATTTTTTTTTTTTTTTTGTAGAGAACACTGAGAAAAAAACAGAGGTTTTAAAAAAGGTATACACACACACACACACCCCTACACTATATGCATAAATACATATGTAATTTAAAAAACAGATAACTCAGGCCTTGAGTGGAAAATAGATTTCATCCTCACTGACAGTGGATATTGCAATACAAAAACAATTTTGAAATGTCATGGGTGAAACATGTTGTATCATTATATAAAATGATATATAAAATATATATGAATAGACTATTAAGTATGGAGTTCTCATACACGTTCCTCCCACCCCCAAAGATTCCCCTATTATTAAATTTTGCATTAGTGTGGTACATTTGTTATAACTGATGAACCAATATTGATATATTATTTTAACTAAAGTCCTTACTTTACATTAGGGTTCACTCTGTGTTGTATATTCTATGAGTTTAGACAAGTGTTTATTTGTATCCATTATGTTTCATGGTGTCATGTATTATCATGCTTCACCATATAATGTATCCACCATTACAGTATCATACAGAATAGTTTCACTGTCCTATAAATTCTCTGTACTGTACTTACTCATTTTCCCCTCCCCCAGAAGCCTTAGCAACCGCTACTGTTTTTGTTATTTCTATAATTTGCCTTTTCCAGAATGCCATATAGCTGTAATCATTCAGTATATAGTCTTTTCTAGTTGGCTTCTTCCATTTAGCAAATGCATTTAAGGTTCATCCATGTCTTTTCATGGCTTGATAACTCATTTTATTTTATCACTGAATACTATTCCATTTTATAAATGTACCACAGTTTGTTTATCCATTCACCTACTAAAGGACATCTTGGTTGTTTCCAAGTTCAGGAAAGTGTGATAGAACTGTTATAAACATTGAAATGCAGGGTTTCCTGTGGCCATAATTTTCAACTCATTTGGGTAAATACCAAGAAGTACAATTAATGGATTGTACAATAAGTCTAAGTTTAGCTTTGTAAGAAACTGTCTTCTGGAATGGCTGGACCATTTTGCATTCCCACCAGCAATGAATGAAAGTTCCTGTAGCCCCACATCCTGTTCAGCATTTTGTATTGTCATTGTTTTGGATTTTGGCCGTTCTAATAGGTGTCTCATTTTTTGTTTTAGTTTGTCATTCCCTAATGGCATATGGTGTTGAGCATCTTTTCATATACTTACTTGCCATCTATAGCTTCTTTGTTAAGGTGTTAGATCTTTTGCCCATTTTTAAAGTTAGGTTGTTTGTTTTCTTATTGTTGAGTTTTGAGAATTCTTTCTACATTTTAGATATAAGTTCTTAATCAGATACGTGTTTTGTAAATATTTTCTCCTAGTCTATGGCTTGTCTTTTCATTCATTTAACAGTGTCTTTTGTAGAGCAGAAGTTTTTAATTTTAATGAAGTTCCACTTAATTTTTCTTTCATGGATTGCACTTTTGATGTTGAATCTAAAAACTCATTGCCAAACACAAGATCACCTAGACTTTCTCCTTCTATATTTTCTTAGAATTTTAGTTTTGCATTTTACATTTAGGTCTGTGATCCATTTTGAGTTAATTGTTTTGAAAGATGTAAGGTCGGTGTCAATTCCTTCTTTCCTTTTCTTTTTGCCTGTGGATGTCCAGTTTTTCCAGTGCCATTTGTTGAAAAGATTATCCTTTTTCCACTGAATTGCCTTTGCTCCTTTGTCAAAGATGAGTTGATTAGATTTGTGTAGGTCTATTTCTGAGCTATTTATTTTGTGCCATTGATATATTTGTCTATTCTTTTGCTAATTCCACATCACTGTACCTTTAGAGTAAGAATTAAAGTCAGATAGTGGCAGTTCTCCAAATTTGTTCTTCTTCTTCAATATTGTGTTGGCTATTCTGGGTCTTTTGCTTCTCCATAAAAATTTCTTTTTTAAAAAATTTATTTTAATTATTTTTGGCTGCGTTGGGTCTTTGTGGCTGCGTGTGGGCTTCCTCTAGTTTTGGTGAGCGAGGGCTACTCTTTGTTGCGGGGCGTGGGCTTCTCACTGCGGTGGCTTCTCTTGTTATGGAGCACAGGGTCTAGGTGCACGGGCTTCAGTGGTTGTGGTGCATGGGCTCAGTAGTCATGGCTCGCAGGATCTAGAGAGCAGGCTCAGTATTTGTTATGCACCGGCTTAGTTGCTCCGTGGCGTGTGGGATCTTCCCAGACCAGGGATCGAACCCATGTCCCCTGCATTGGCAGGTGGATTCTTAACCACTGTGCCACCAGGGAAGGCCCTCCGTGTAAACTTTAGAATCAATTTGTCAATAGCCACAAAATAACTTGCTGGTATTTTTATTAGAATTGAGTTAAATCTATAGATCCAATTGGAAAGAACTGATATCTTGACAATATTGACTCTTGTTATCCATGGAATACATCTCTATTGATTTAGATCTTCTTTTGTTTCTTTCATCGGAATTTTGTAATTTTCATCAGCTAGATCTTATATATATTTTTCCTTAAGTATTTCTTTTTCTTTCCTTTGTAAATGGCGTTAATGTAGATGGTGTTGTGTTTTAAATTTCAAATTCCAATTGTTCGTTGCTGGTATATAAGAAAGCAATTACTTTGGTATCATTCATCTGTATCTTACAACCTGTCTACAATCATGTATCAGTTTCAGGAGGTTTTTTGTTCTTCCTTTGGGATTTTCTACACAAACAGTCATGTTATTTGTGAGCAAAGGCAGTCTTATTTCTTTCTTCCCAAACTGTATACATTTTACTTCTTCTTTTAATCTTATTTCAATAGTTAGGGCTTCCAGGGCAGTGCTGGAAAGGAGAGGTGAGAGGGGGCATCATTGCTTTGTTCCTAATCTTAGGCAGAAAGCATCTAGTTTCTATTAAGCATGAAGTTAGATGTAGGTATTTTGTAGGCATTCTTTATCAGGTTGAGGAAGTTACCCTCTGTTCCTAGTCTGCTAAGGTTTCTTTTGTTTGTTTGAATTATGAATGGGTATTGGATTTTTTCAAATGCTTTTTCTACATTTATGGATATAATCATATGATCACCTTTAGCCTGTTGATGTGATGAATTACATTAATTGATTCTCAAATGTTGAATCAGCCTCATGTACCTGGAATAAATCCTACTTCATCATGGTGTATAATTCTTTTTATACATTGTTGGACTTGATTTGCCAATATTTTGTTGAGAATTTTCACATCCATGTTTATGAGAGACATTGGCTTGTTTTCCTTTCTTTAATGTTTTTGTTTGGTTTTGCTGTTAGGGTAATGCTGGACTCATAGAATGAGTTAGGAATTATTCCCTCAGCTTCTATTTCTGGAAGAGATTGTAGAGAATTGGTATCATTCCTTCCTTAAACGTATGGTAGAATTCACCAGTGAATCTCTCTGGGCCTGGTACTTTCTGTTTTGGAATATTATTAATTACTAATTCAATTTCCATAATAGATATAGGTTTTTCAGATTGTCTGTTTCTCCTAGATATGAGTTTTTGTAGATTGTGTCTTTCAAAGAAATGGTCCATTTCATCCAAGTTATCATATCTGTGGGCACAGAGTTGTTGATAACACTCCTTTATTATTCTTTTAATATCTGTGGGATCAGTAGTAATAACCCTTCTTTCATTTCTGATATTAGCAATTTATCTTCTCTTTTTTGTATACATTATATTTTAATGTGCAATTTTTATTATAAGTGAAAGCAGATATGTTTTCATATAGCCTTTTTTTTTTTTTCTGCACCATAAAGCATGAGGGATCTTAGAGTCCAGACCAGGGATTGAACCCATGTCCCCTGCAGTGGAAGCACAGAGTCTTCACCACTGGATCACTGGGAAGTGCCCATAGAGTCCCCAGTTTTATTTCTTTTATAAACCACAGAATTTATGTACTTTGCCTGTTTTTCGATTTTATCTAAGGCTTATGATAGATGAAGTGTTTACCTTTTACTCTGTCACACATGCTGCAAATGTTTTTATTCCAACTTATTCCTTTCCTCTTAATTTTGTGTTCATATTTTTCATACATAAGCTTTAGATAAAGTCTTTCAGTATTTTAAATATTGCTTCTTCCTTTGCTATCATGCTAAATAATACCTAACATTCACTAAGTGTTTACTGTGCATCGGGCATTATATAAAATATATAATACTTTATATACTTTATAGAGTATAGATATATAATTATATATAATATATATAACATAGTTATCTACAGTATATAGATAACTGTATATTATCTAGGTTAAACCTCCAAGAACCGTTGTGGTAGGTATTATTATCTCCATCTTAAGGATGAGGAAACTGAGGCACAAGACGGTGAGTCTCTAGTTGCAGGTGAGCACAGAGCCAGGATTTGAAGCTAGGTACTCTAATACCAGACACTCAGTCCCTAAGCTTTACTGCCTCCCAGAGAAGTGCTGCCACTTGAAGATGATATGATTTATCAATATTTTTAATGGTCTACATATTTTTTAAAAAGAACACTCATAAACACTCTACTTTTAAAGTGTCAAGATTTTCAAATTTTATAACATAGAGCTATATGTCATAGCCCTTGCAAATTTAAAAGCATTCATTTATTTTGGAATTGGAATTGACACATTATGTACTTTGATCTTATGGAAAAGTGGACTGATAGAATATTCGAAGATGTGGGAGAAATTATGAGACAAGGAAAACTAAGCCATTTTTAAGAAAAGGCAATTATTAACTATAGGGAAAAAGCAAATGGTAAAGAGAAACCTCATGATTACAGTGCACACAACATTAAGTTGTGAATGTTATTTGCATGGACATAATAAAGTGAAAAATGAATGTTTAACTACACAAAACTAGTGAACGAAAGGTGAGGAAGTGGAAAACGCAGAAAGTCGAACAGACAACTCTAGTTTCGGGGAGTCGCTATTTCTAAATGAATGTAGAACAATCAAAGGAAGAAGAAGGATTGGTAGAGCAAAAAAGGAATAGCCTTGCAAGCATCAATTATTAGATGGAGTTGAGGGTAAACATAATAAATATGGAGAGAGATTGTTTCATTCTCTCATGATCTCCATTTCCTCCCTCGAGACATAGCTCCAACTTTTAGAAATATTCCTAAGACTATTAAAAAAAGATTAAAACAAGCTCGTTTTCCTCTCATTCAAGAACACGTCTTCACTTAACAAGTTAAATACATAATGCTAACAAATAATTCACAATACTCCAATGAAGACAATAACTTTAAATGGAATTACAAAACAGAATAAATGGACAGTGTTATTTTTCAAGAGAACAATTTCGTTTACTATCAAATTTTGCCACATTGTACCTTTCTCTGCTTCATTAAAACCCTGGCCATATAGCGCGGCTTTCCCATCCAAGGGACATCCGATCTTTAAATAGCATGTGGAACTCCTACCAGAGTGACCTTTCTTTTTGGCAGGTCATCTGACAATATTAGCTAGAGTACTTTGTTCCCTGAAGAGCAGGAGACCTTAATATTCGGAGAAGCTTTATTGTTGAAACAGTCTGAGCCGACTGCCAAAAATGACTGACTTCCTTTGCTCTGAAGAAGTTTCTCTTGTGTTCGCAATAAGTAGATATCAAAGGGACATTTATGGGTCTAAACTAGTTCCGGTGCTTGTAAAGAGGGCCACCCCGAGACGAGGCAGGCAGTTGGGAGACAGATCTGTTTCAGGGGCATGAGAGGAAGTTTTCTGAAGGATGCTGGCAGCAAAGGGCGGGCAGCCAGTACTGCAGGGAGGTCTTAACACAACATGACCAAGTGTCCCTACAGGTGACAGGGCATAGCAATAGCATAGCAGGAGTATATGATATTCAATGCCAAGGTAGGAAGGCAGGAAACCAGAAATGCAGCTTAGTGAAGGTAAGAGCAAGGCAAGGCCCCAGCCCCAGAGAGAAAGAGCAAATGAAATGGGTTAAAAACAACTCAGGGGCTTCTCTGGTGGTGCAGTGGTTGAGAGTTCGCCTGCCGGTGCAGGAGACACGGGTTTGTGCCCCGGTCCGGGAGGATCCCACATGCCGCGGAGCGGCTGGGCCCGTGAGCCATGGCCGCTGAGCCTGTGCGTCCGGAGCCTGTGCTCCGCAACGGGAGAGGCCACAGCAGTGAGAAGCGCGTGTACTGAAAACAACAACAACAACAACAACTCAGGAAAACAAGTGCAATTATCACAATTGGGTCCCAAATGGCAGACTCTGAAATAAACTCATAAATGCAATCAGCAAACGAGGTTAGAACCTTGGAAACTATCCAGTTGCTTCATATGATTTATAGGATTGGAGAAGTGTGTTGATCCTCATACCAAAGTTTATGTCACAAGATGTAAACACAATTCTAACTTCCCAGTGAACCACGATTTAAGCTACACAGGGCTGAGGGTGCGGAAGTATGCCTTTGTCTCTAAGGGAGATAATAAGAAATGCTTGCAATTTACGAAAGTCACCGATAATTTTTAATCTTTTTGTTTTGGAGGTCAGCCAAAATTCCAAATCTTTTACACTAACCATTGCAGTAATCCAGGTGAGTGAAGGTGGTGGTGATGGAGGGGACGGGGACAAGGTGATAGACTGAACAGTGACTGGAGGGGAGTGGGGGATGGGAGAGAATCACGAGCCGAGAAGTATTGTACAGAATGCTTCCTTGGTGCTAGAAGATAAACTGAGGCATATTAAAACTTTTTAGTTTCTTTGAGCAAAAATCAATTGGAATGGAGCAGCGCCAGATCAGAAGTTGTTAGGAGCCCTCCACCAACAGGAACTCTGGGAGGGACTTTATAGAAAGAAGGTGGAAGCAAAGCAAGGAATTATGGGTTGGCTATAGCTTAAAGCCTCGTTGGCTGTTTGTGACTGGTTGTCCTTAGGTTTGCATTTCGATTTGGGTTTGCTCACGTAGGCTGCCACGGCATTAATGCCACCTGTCTTTTTTTAAAAATAAATTTATTTATTTATTATTTTTGGCTGGGTTGGGTCTTCTTTGTTGTGCATGGGCTTTCTCTAGTTGTGGTGAGCAGGGGCTACTCTTTGCCGCGGTGCACGGGCTTCTCATTGCAGTGGCTTCTCTTGTTGTGGAGCACGGGCTCTAGGCGCGTGGGCTTCAGTAGTTGTGGCACGCAGGCTCAGTAGTTGTGGCTCACGGGCTTAGCTGCTCTGCGGCATGTGGGATCTCCCCAGACCGGGGCTCGAACCGTGTCGCCTGCGTTGGCAGGCGGATTCTTAACCACTGCGCCACTAGGGAAGCCCGGTGCCACCCGTCTTAATGGTCTCCTTGTTGAGTTAACTTAACACTGGTTTCTGGATTGGCTCGGACAACTGAGTGTACCGGGATGCCAGCACAGAGTAGGCACAGTCTGATGGCTGGAGTCAAAACCTGACTCCAGTTTCTATGCTCTGTGTGAACTTGAGCCAATTACTTAACCTCTCTCAGCCTTTATCTGTAAAAACAAGAAAAATTCTACCTACAAAGTTGTTGTGAGAGCTAAATGAGAGTTCATACCACTAACTTGACACATATACTGATAGTCTATTAATTGCCAAACCCTGAATTCAAAGTCCAGTATGCTGGGAGAGATGTGCAAAAACAAACAACACACTACAAAGGGGCAAGTGATAAGCACAAAGATATCAGCCTCCCTAAAGTGTTCGAGGAGCCCAGAATCAGGTGTTCTGCTTGCAGATGTGGGGAGAGGGGAATGGGTATTTGAGCCAGGCTTGAATGAGTACGTTTCCACTAAAATGCATCTCCCCTGTGAACTTGGACAAATTAATCTCCGAGAGCCTCTGTTTCCTCAGTTAGGGATAATAATAGTAATCATCCCAAGGAGTGATTGTGAGGGTTAAGTGAAATAATCCCTGAAAAGTGCCCAGTACAGTGCCTGGTGCATAGCAAGTACTCCATCAACGTTGGCTACTTTTTTTTTTTTACATCTTTATTGAAGTATAATTGTTTTACAATGGTGTGTTAGTTTCTGCTGTATAACAAAGTGAATCAGTTATACATATACATATGTTCCCATATCTCTTCCCTCTTGCGTCTCCCTCCCTCCCACCCACCCTATCCCACCCCTCTAGGTGGTCACAAAGCACTGAGCTGATCTCCCTGTGCTATGCAGCTGCTTCCCACTAGCTACCTATTTTATGTTTTGTGGTGTATATATGTCCATGCCACTCTCTCACTTTGTCACAGCTTACCCTTCCCCCTCCCCATATCCTCAGGTCCATTCTCTAGTAGGTCTGTGTCTTTATTCCTGTCTTACCCCTAGGTTCTTCATGACATTTTTTTTCTTAAATTCCATATATATGTATTAGCATATGGTATTTGTCTTTCTCTTTCTGACTTACTTCACTCTGTATGACAGACTCTAGATCATCCACCTCATTATAGATAGCTCAATTTCGTTTCTTTTTTATGGCTGAGTAATATTCCATTGTATATATGTGCCACATCTTTATCCATTCATCCAATGATGGACACTTAAGTTGTTTCCATCTCCTGGCTATTGTAAATAGAGCTGCAATGAATATTTTGGTACATGACTCTTTTTGAATCATGGTTTTCTCAGGGTATATGCCCAGTAGTGGGATTGCTGGGTCATACGGTAGTTCTATTTGTAGTTTTTTAAGGAACCTCCATACTGTTCTCCATAGTGGCTGTACCAATTCACATTCCCACCAGCAGTGCAAGAGGGTTCCCTTTTCTCCACACCCTCTCCAGCATTTATTGTTTGTAGATTTTTTTATGATGGCCATTCTGACTAGTGTGAGATAATATCTCATTGTAGTTTTGATTTGCATTTCTCTAATGATGAATGATGTTGAGCATTCTTTCATGTGTTTGTTGGCAATCTGTATATATTCTTTGGAGAAATGTCTATTTAGGTCTTCTGCCCATTTTTGGATTGGGTTGTTTGTTTTTTGGATATTGAGCTGCATGAGCTGCTTGTAAATTTTGGAGACTAATCCCTTGTCAGTTGTTTCATTTGCAAGTATTTTCTCCCATTCTGAGGGTTGTCTTTTGGTCTTGTTTATGGTTTCCTTTGCTGTGCAAAAGCTTTGCAGTTTCTAGGTCCCATTTGTTTATTTTTGTTTTTATTTCCATTTCTCTAGGAGGTGGGTCAAAAAGGATCTTGCTGTGATTTATGTCATAGAGTGTTCTGCCTGTATTTTTGTCTAAGAGTTTGATAGTTTCTGGCCTTACATTTAGGTCTTTAATCCATTTTGAGCTTATTTTTGTGTATGGTGTTAGGGAGCGATCTAATCTCATACTTTTACATGTACCTGTCCAGTTTTCCCAGCACCACTTATTGAAGAGGCTGTCCTTTCTCCACTGTACATTCCTGCCTCCTTTATCAAAGATAAGGTGACCATATGTGCGTGGGTTTATCTCTGGGCTTTCTAGCCTCTTCCATTGATCTATATTTCTGTTTTTGTGCCAGTACCATACGGTCTTGATTACTGTAGCTTTGTAGTATAGTCTGAAGTCAGGGAGCCTGATTCCTCCAGCTCCGTTTTTCATTCTCAAGATTGCTTTGGCTATTCAGGGTCTTTTGTGTTTCCATACAAATTGTGAAATTTTTTGTTCTAGTTCTGTGAAAAATGCCAGTGGTAGTTTGATAGGGATTGCATTGAATCTATAGATTGCTTTGGGTAGTAGAGTCATTTTCACAATATTGATTCTTCCAATCCAAGAATATGGTATATCTCTCCATCTATTTGTATCATCTTTAATTTCTTTCATCAGTGTCTTATAATTTTCTGCATACAGGTCTTTTGTCTCCTTAGGTAGGTTTATTCCTAGATATTTTATTCTTTTTGTTGCAATGGTAAATGGGATTTTTTCCTTGATTTCACTTTCAGATTTTTTTGTTATTAGTGAATAGGAATGCCAGAGATTTCTGTGCGTTAATTTTGTATCCTGCTACTTTACCAAATTCATTGATTAGCTCTAGTAGTTTTCTGGTAGCATCTTTAGGATTCTCTATGTAGAGTATCATGTCATCTGCAAACAGTGACAGCTTTACTTCTTCTTTTCCGATTTGGATTCCTTTTATTTCCTTTTCTCCTCTGATTGCTGTGGCTAAAACTTCCAAAACTATGTTGAATAAGAGTGGTGAGAGTGGGCAACCTTGTCATCTTTCTGCTCTTAGTGGAAATGGTTTCAGTTTTTCACCATTGAGGACAATGTTGGCTGTGGGTTTGTCGTATATGGCCTTTATTATGTTGAGGAAAGTTCCCTCTATGCCTACTTTCTGCAGGGTTTTTATCATAAATGGGTGTTGAATTTTGTTGAAAGCTTTCTCTGCATCTATTGAGATGACCATATGGTTTTTTTCCTTCAATTTGTTAATATGGTGTATCACCTTGATTGATTTGCGTATATTGAAGAATCCTTGCATTCCCGGAATAAACCCCACTTGATCATGGTGTATGATCCTTTTAATGTGCTGTTGGATTCTGTTTGCTAGTATTTTGTTGAGGATTTTTGCATCTATGTTCATCAGTGATATTGGCCTGTAGTTTTCTTTCTTTGTGACATCTTTGTCTGGTTTTGGTATCAGGGTGATGGTGGCCTCGTAGAATGAGTTTGGGAGTGCTCCTCCCTCTGCTATATTTTGGAAGATTTTGAGAAGGATAGGTGTTAGCTCTTCTCTAAATGTTTGATAGAATTCGCCTGTGAAGCCATCTGGTCCTGGGCTTTTGTTTGTTGGAAGATTTTTAATCACAGTTTCAATTTCAGTGCTTTTGACTGGTCTGTTCATATTTTCTATTTCTTCCTGATTCAGTCTTGGCAGGTTGTGCATTTCTAAGAATTTGTCCGTTTCTTCCAGGTTGTCCATTTTATTGGCATAGAGTTGCTTGTAGTAATCTCTCATGATCTTTTGTATTTCTGCAGTGTCGGTTGTTACTTCTCCTTTTTCATTTCTAATTCTATTGATTTGAGTCTTCTCCCTTTTTTTCTTGATGAGTCTGGATCATGGTTTATCAATTTTGTTTATCTTCTCAAAGAACCAGCTTTTAGTTTTATTGATCTTTGCTATAGTTTCCTTCATTTCTTTTTCATTTATTTCTGATCTGATCTTTATGATTTCTTTCCTTCTGCTAACTTTGGGGTTCTTTTTGTTCTTCTTTCTCTAATTGCTTTAGGTGCAAGGTTAGGTTGTTTATTCAAGATGTTTCCTGTTTCTTAAGGTAGGATTGTATTGCTATAAACTTCCCTCTTAGAACTGCTTTTGCTGCATCCCATAGGTTTTGGGTCGTCACGTCTCCACTGTCATTTGTTTCTAGGTATTTTTTGATTTCCTCTTCGATTTCTTCAAAAGTGATCACTTCAAAGTGATCGTTTCGTTATTAAGTAGTGTATTGTTTAGCCTCCATGTGTTTGTATTTTTTACAGATCTTTTCCTGTAATTGATACCTAGTCTCATAGCATTGTGGTCGGAAAAGATACTTAATACAATTTCAATTTTCTTAAATTTACCGAGGCTTGATTTGTGACCCAAGGTATGATCTATCCTGGAGAATGTTCCATGATCACTTGAGAAAAATGTGTATTCTGTTGTTTTTGGATGGAATGTCCTATAAAAATCAATTAAGTCCATCTTGTTTAATGTATCATCTAAAGCTTGTGTTTTCTTATTTATTTTCATTTTGGATGATCTGTCCATTGGTGAAAGTGGGGTGTTAAAGTCCCCTGCTATGACTGTGTTACTGTCAATTTCCCCTTTTATGGCTGTTAGTACTTGCCTTATGCATTGAGGTGCTCCTATGTTAGGTGCATAAATATTTGCAATTGTTATATCTTCTTCTTGGATCGATCCCTTGATCATTATGTAGTGTCCTTCTTTGTCTCTTGTAATAGTCTTTATTTTAAAGTCTATTTTGTCTGATATGAGAATTGCTACTCCAGCTTTCTTTTGATTTCCATTTGCATGGAATATCTTTTTCTATCCCCTCACTTTCAGTCTGTATGTGTCTGTAGGTCTGAAGTGGGTCTCTTGTAGACAGCATATATATGGGTCTTGCTTTTGTATCCATTCAGCCAGTCTGTGTCTTTTGGTGGGAGCATTTAATCCATTTACATTTAAGGTAATTATCGATATGTATGTTCCTATTCCCATTTTCTTAATTGTTTTGGGTTTGTTATTATAGGTCTTTTCCTTCTCTTGTGTTTCTTGCCTAGAGAAGATCCTTTAGCATTTTTTGTACAGCAGGTTTGGTGGTGCTGAACTCTTTCAGCTTTTGCTTGTCTGTAAAGGTTTTAATTTCTCCATCAAATCTGAATGAGATCCTTGCTGGGGACAGTAATGTTGTTTGCAGGTTTTTCTCCTTCATCACTTTAAATATGTCCTGCTAGTCCCTTCTGGCTTGCAGAGTTCCTGCTGAAAGTACAGCTGTTAACCTTATGGGGAGTCCCTTGTGTGTTTTTTGTTGTTTTTCCCTTGCTGCTTTTAATATGTTTTCTTTGTATTTAATTTTTGACAGTTTGATTAATATGTGTCTTTGCATGTTTCTCCTTGGATTTATCCTGTATGGGACTCTCTGTGCTTCCTGGACTTGATTAACTATTTCCTTTCCCATATTAGGGAAGTTTTCAACTGTAATCTCTTCAAATATTTTCTCAGTCCCTTTCTTTTTCTCTTCTTCTTCTGGAACCCCTATATTTCGAATGTTGTTGGGTTTAATGTTGTCCCAGAGGTCTCTGAGACTGTCCTCAATTATTTTCATTCTTTTCTCTTTATTCTGCTCTGCAGTAGTTATTTCCACTATTTATCTTCCAGGTCACTTATCCGTTCTTCTGCCTCAGTGATTCTGCTGTTGATTCCTTCTAGAGTATTTTTAATTTCATTTATTGTGTTGTTCATCATTGCTTGTTTCATCTTTAGTTCTTCTAGGTCCTTGCTAAATGTTTCTTGCATTGTCTCTATTCTATTTCCAAGAGTTTGGATCATCTTTACTATCATTATTCTGAATTATTTTTCAGGTAGACTGCCTATTTCCTCTTCATTTGTTAGGTCTGGTGGGTTTTTATCTTGCTCCTTCATCTGCTGTGTGTTTTTCTGTCTTCTCATTTTGCTTATCTTACTGTGTTTGGGGTCTCCTTTTTGCAGGCTGCAAGTTCGTAGTTCCCATTTTTTGGTGTCTCTCCCCAGTGGCTAAGTTTGGTTCAGTGGGTTGTGTAGGCTTCCTGGTGGAGGGAACTAGTGCCTGTGTTCTGGTGGATGAGGCTGGATCTTGTCTTTCTGGTAGGCAGGTCCACATCTGGTGGTGTGTTTTGGGGTGTCTGTGGACTTATTATGATTTTAGGCAGCCTCTCTGCTAATGGGTGGGGTTGTGTTCCTGTCTTGCTAGTTGTTTGGCATAGGGTGTCCAGCACTGTAGCTTGCTGGTCGTTGAGTGAAGCTGGGTGCTGGCGTTGAGATGGAGATCTCTGGGAGATTTTCGCCATTTGAGATTATGTGGAGCTGGGAGGTCTCTTGTGGACCAGTGTCCTGAAGTTGGCTCTCCCACCTCTGAGGCACTGCACTGACTCCTGGCTGCAGCACCAAGAGCCTTTCATCCACACGGCTCAGAATAAAAGGGAGAAAAAGTAGAAAGAAAGAAAGAGGATAAAGGAAAATGAAATAAAGTAAGGTAAAATAAAATAAAGTTATTAAAATAAATAATAATTATTAAGAAAAAAAAAATTTTTAAGTAAAAAACAAACGGACGGACAGAGCCCTAGGACAAATGGTGAAAGCAAAGCTATACAGACAAAATCTCACACAGAAGCATACACATACACACTCACAAAAAGAGGAAAAGGGGAAAAAATAATAAATCGTGCTCTCAAAGTCCACCTCCTCAATTTGGGATGATTTGTTGTCTATTCAGGAATTCCACAGGTGCAGGGTACATCAAGTTGATTGTGGAGATTTAATCCGCTGCTCCTGAGGCTGCTGGGAGAGATTTACCTTTCTCTTCTTTGTTTGCACGGCTCCCGGGGTTCAGCTTTGGATTTGGCCCCGCCTCTGCGTGTAGGTCTCCGGAGGGCGTCTGTTCTTCGCTCAGACAGGACAGGGTTAAAAGAGCCGCTGATTCGGGGGCTCTGGCTCACTCAGGCCACGGGGAGGGAGGGGTATGGATGCGGGGCGAGCCTGCGGCGGCAGAGGCCGGCGTGACTTTGCACCAGCCTGAGGCGCGCTGTGCGTTCTCCCGGGGAAGTTGTCCCTGGATCATGGGACCCTGGCAGTGGCGGGCTGCACAGGCTCCTGGGAAGCGGGGTGTGGATAGTGACCTGTGTTCGTACACAGGCTTCTTGGTGGCGGCAGCAGCAGCCTTAGCGTCTCCTGCCCGTCTCTGGGGTCCGTGCTGTTAGCCGCGGCTCGCGCCCGTCTGTGAGCTCCCTTAAGCAGCGCTCTTAATCCCCTCTCCTTGCGCACCCTGAAACAGTGTTCTCTTGCCTCTTCGGCAGGTCCAGACTTTCCCCCAGACTCCCTCCCGGCTAGCCGTGGCGCACTAACCCCCTGCATGCTGTGTTCACGCCGCCAGCCCCAGTCCTCTCCCTGCGCTCCGACCGAAGCCTGGGCCTCAGCTCCCAGCCCCAGCCTGCCTCGGTGGGTGAGCAGACAAGCCTCTGGGGCTGGTGAGTGCCGGTTGGCACCGGTCCTCTGTGCGGGAATCTCTCTGCTTTGCCCTCTGCACCCCTGTTGCTGTTCTCCTCCGCGGCCCTGAAGCTCCCCTCGTCTGCTACCCGCAGTCTCCACCCGTGAAGGGGCTTCTAGTGTGTGGAAACCTTTCCTCCTTCACGGCTCCCTCCCACTGGTGCGGGTCCCGTCCCTATTCTTTTGTCTCTGTTTATTCTTTTTTCTTTTGCCCTACCCAGGTACGTGGGGAGTTTCTTGCCTTTTGGGAGGTCTGAGGTCTTCTGCCAGCGTTCAGTAGGTGTTCTGTAGGAGTTGTTCCACGTGTAGATGTATTTCTGATATATCAGTGGGGAGGAAGGTGATCTCCGCGTCTTACTCTTCCGCCATCTTCCCCCTCTCTCTGACGTTGGCTATTTTTATTAACATTATTACTATGGAGAACTCTGGTACTAAAGAGCTCTGATGAACTCAATGACATATCAAGGTCACAGCTAGTTAATAGCAGAGACTAGACTAGGATCCAGGCCACAGTTTTATGCTCAAAATAAAAGTAAAGGTCTGGACTCATCCATCCTACTTTTCCTACTGGAGATTCTAAAGAGAGTGTTGGATCTTTTTGTGTAACATGGAAGCTTAGCAACTTTTCCCAAATGAAGTTCTGAATGAAATCATTTAACATTTGAATGAGCTCATATGTAAAAGGATTAACCACTTTGACAGGTACTAAGTCTGCAGTACATATAAATTTACTTTGTCTTACTGGACATCTTGGTTTTGCTTTTGTTTTTTTTCCAGGTTACATATTTCTCTTATTTCAACCCTCTAACCCCATTCTCTGAAGCCTATTTGATTTTCATATCAAAGGAAAATGAAAGCAAAATGGATAGGTTCTACTTGTAATCAACATCCGTTTACTGTCTATTGTGGTTCAGAAGCTCTTCGCTAGCCCTATGGAAGGAGACAAAGAATAGAAAAGATAGCCTCCATCTTTGAGACAGGTGCCGTTTTGTTTAAATAAACCAGATCTATATGCAAAGAGAAAACAATAATTCTGTGATAATGTATAGATATTCCATGGTCATATGGGGTAGGTTGGATATGTTCACACAGAGGAGACAAAGTCAATTGGTGTATTGGGCGGGAGCTAATGAGGATGTATGGGGAGAAAAGAATCATCTCTTTGACCAGTGCTATGTTGGGTGTTCCGTATAGTATCTGGATAATTCTGAGCTCAAAAAATGGTAAAGACTGACAAAGAGAAAGGCAGGCAGTGATTTTCATTAAGATCACCTGGTACTAAACAAACAAACAAAGGAACCTGCACCCAGCCCCCACCCTCAGAGATTCTGTTTCCGTTTCCGGGGCAGGGAGCCCGGGTCTCCACACTTTATGAAAGCTCCCAGGTGATTCTAAAGTGCAACAAAGGCTGAGAACCTCCACGTTGGGGCAAAGACCAGATGAAAAATATTGGCAAGTCTGTGTAGAGAACTAATGCATATGAAAGGGTTTTCTAAATAACACACTACTGTGTGAATAAAGACTTACCATTGTTTTTCTATGTGTAGTTTGTACCTAGAGATCCCCTGAAATGACGTTGAACTAGTGCACTTCGAGTGCGGTGCTTATGCACTTCAAGCAGGATTCTGAGCACATTGTATTGAAGCGGGCGTGTGGGTTTGTGGGGAGGAGGGTGAGGGTGACTAAGAGAAATGCCAGGCAGGGCTGGAGGAACAGACCCATGAGTTCTCTTCTGTGGATTCCAGGTCTGAAGCAGCAGAAAGTTACGCCCAGGGCTTGCCAAACAGCTCAGGAACCTTCTGTTTGGAGATTTCAAGGATGCCTATTTTGTCGTAGGGCTAGTTGAAGTGAAAATGCCAAGCTGGAGAGGAACAAAAGATGGGATTCAAGAGTTTGACTCATAGTTCATGCTCATTAATTGTTTGCTGAAATGAGGACAAAATGTGGGATGATGATGTAGCGCTAAATAGAAGAGATGGCCTAGCAAATTAGATCATGGTGTTTGGATTTGATGCTAATGGCACCAGAAAGCCATGATGTAACCTTGAGTAGTGTTTAAGGACCTGTAAACTACTGAAAATTGAAGAAATAAATGTGTGTCCAAGGTTATTCATCCCTTAAGAGGACTTTAAAGAAGAGTATTTTCATCATGAGAATAATGGTCGCTATAATGGTTTATTTAAGCAAGATTGTGGACTCTTCTTTTCTGAACAGGGTTGCACCTTCCGGTAGGGCTGGTTGTTCATGTCACACGAGTGAATAATAGCGTTGGTCCTGAAATCAGTCTGTCCTGTGCTCACTAAGCTGTGCATCCGAGTGTGGACTGCATCAGCCCGGATGAAGGGATGCCTTTTCTCACCTCACACAAAGGCACCCCATGGAGTATTGGCAGCCCATCTCTGAAAGTCTGAAGACACAGTGCATGCTCTCCTGCTTAGGTAGTCTCTTAAGGTCACTTCCAGACCTGGGTAGGAAACCAATGATGTGAGCAATAAAGTGGAAGAAAGAAGAGAAGATTAAAATGATCAAATATAAGAAGAAATGTAAAAGAACAGCAGAGTGAGGTCCCAAGATAAGTGGAGTCTCCCCCCATGTCTTTCTGATATTGTGAATAAACACGGAGAAAAAGTTCAGTGACCTAATAAACGGCAGAAACGAAAACGAGGCAAAAGGCAACACAGAGGCATTTTGCAATAAGAAGCAACATGAATCTGGCATCTAAATCCAGCAATTGTATAACCGGGGCTAGAAAAAGTCCATTTTACCAGCAGCAAGTCTATTTTTAGAGAGAAAATATAAAATGAGTATGTTTCCAGTGGTCCTCTGCACTTCTTTTCACTTTCATCCAAAATCCCTTCCTCCTCAGCCCATTCCAACACCTCAGTGGAACTGGATGGCTACTGCTAATGTTTTACGTTTCAATTTGGATGATGAGTTTCCATATTACGTTCATATCGGCAAGGCTCTGCCACTCTCACCTCTAACTGCTAACTTTTCTAGTACACAGTCAGAAAAGGAAGTCCTTAACTCTCACAAGCAGTTTCGTCTTGAAACTACCTAAGAAATGTCTCAAGCCCCTTTCAATTTCTAAGGAACGCAGAATTTGCACATTAGAAACAGAGCTCACAACACCTAAGCAAAGAATTTCATAGAAATAAATCAGATTAGTTCAAAGGATATTTCTCTTTAGGCTCACAGTATATCCCACACTTTTCAATAGACCAAGAAGACCTGTGGTCAACACTCTGGATTGCTATCCCTATAAGGCTTTTGCATGGAACATCACTGATTCCTATGGGCTCCAGCTGAGGAATTTATAACATGATCTGTTTCCCTTGGGATTAGCCTTTGAAAATTTATTTATTCATCCAACATCTAATAGATCCCCCACTGTGTTAGATGCTGGGAACACAAAGATCACTAAGGCATGGCTACTGCTTCTGAAGTCCTTATTTAGTAAGAGAAGACAGACATTTAATTTAATAAATGCCACAAAATACTCCGGTGTTATGACATGTATGTCTGGGGAAGAGAGGGGACACAAAGGACAAGGAGGTGCTCCAAGGCAGAGCAAACTGTGGGAATAAATAAAGCAGCCGTGTGTCAAAGAGTGTGGGATAGTCAGGAAGATGCAGGTAGATCCAGTTGACCAATCGAAATCCTATCCTTGGAGCAGGTGGAATAAAGGATAGGTCCAGCAGGTAGGATAAAGGATAGGTCCAGGTAGAAGAGGTGGCCGACGGGGCCAGTGGGAGTGTAACCCATAAAGCCACAGTCTTTACAAGACTTGGCCTCCATAGGATGGTCTATAGTTCCCAGATATGCCTTCAATGAAGCCAACTTAGTGTTTAAGAGCAATTCCAGAACGTGTAGAGTTGGGGGTTGCCTGGGAGACGGAATGCTCAGACAGCTACTTCCCTATTGCCTCTGGTTCTCAGAGCTGAATTCCTAGCATCTTTAGTCTCTGCCTTAACTGTGAAAAAATAGATTATAAAACATGGATTTTTCAACATTTTACTGTTTAGTGCTGGGTTTAACTGTTTAAACCTGTCACTGAATGAAGATGAAAAATTTGTTTCACTATACGATACTGCCTACAGTTAAAATGACATCTCTGTTTCTCTCTTTCTCCTTTATTCTCTCTCTTTTTGAAACTGGCTTAATAATTCCCTTGGAGTAGGGATAGGGGATTTTCATTAGTACCAGATCATTTCACCTGCCTTTTCTCCCTGAGATTTCCAGTTTCCTGACATGCGCTTTTCTTTAAAATTTCTACCCCTCACTTGGTTTTCCATGAGCTTCCATGGTCTCTCCCTGTGAACACTGCCCCTCACTTTTCTAACTGCTTACCTGGAACCATATAACTGGATCCCTTACCTAAATTTTTCTTCCTTCCTTCCTCCCTTTCTTTTTTATTGAAATACAGTTGATATACAGTATTATGTTAGTTTCAGGGCACGACATAGTGATTTGACATTTAAATACATTGTGAGATGATCACCACAGTAAGTCTAGTAAACATCTGTCCCCACAAAAATCTATTATAGTACCATTGACGACATTCTCTATGCCGTACGATATATCCCCGTGACATTTATTTTACAACTGAAAGTTTGTACCTCTTAATTCCTTTCACCTATTTAGCTCCCCATCCTCAACCTCCCCTCTGGCGAAACCACCTCCCCTCTGTTTTCTTATGAGTCTCTTTTCATTTTGTTTTGTTTTTTAGATTCCACATATAAGTGAGATCACATGGTGTTGGTCTTTCTCTGAGTTATTTCACTTACCACAATACCCTCTAGATTCATCCATGTTGTTGCAAATGGCAAAATTTTATTCTTTTTTATAGCTAAGATTCCAGTGTGTGTGTGTGTGTGTGTGTCACATCTTCTTCTTCTTCTTTTTTTTTTTTTTTTTTTGCGGTACGCGGGCCTCTCACTGTTGTGGCCTCTCCCATTGCGGAGCACAGGCTCCAGACGCACAGGCTCAATGGCCACGGCTCACGGGCCCAGTCACAATGAACATAGGGGTGCATGTATCTTTTTGAATTAGGGTTTTGTTTTCTTCAGAGAATATGCAGAAGTGGAAATGGATAGTTGGATCATAGGGTAGCTGTATTTTTAATTTTTTGAGGAATCTCCATACTATTTTCCATAGTGGCTGCACGAACTTACAATCCCACCAACAGTGAGAGTTCCCTTTTCTCCACATCTTCACCAATACTTGTTATTTGTTGTCTTTTTGATGATAGCTATTCTGACAGGTGTGAGGTGATATCTCATTGTGATTTTGATTTGCATTTCCCTCATGATTAGTGATGTTGACTATCTTTTCATGTGCCTGTTGTCCATCTATATGCCTTCTTTGGAAAAATGTTTATCCTCTGCCCATTTAAAAATTATATTTCTTGTTTATTTATTGTTGAGTTGTATGAGTTCTTTCTATATTCTGGATATTAACTCCTTTTCAGATATGGGTGCATATCTTTTTTCAAGTGTTATATGTTCTTGTTGGATTGATCCCTTTGTCATTATGTAATACCCTTCTTTCGCTCTTGTTACAGTCTTTGTTTTAAAGTCTATTCTGTCTGATATAAGTATTGCTACCCCAGGTTTATTTTCATTTTTATTTACATGGAATATCTTTCTGCATCTCCTCACTTTCTGTCTGTGTGTCTTCAGATCTGAAGTGAGTCTCTTACAGGCAGCATATATATGGGTCTCATTTTTTTCTAATTTTTTTAGCTATTCTATGTCTTTTGATTGGAGCATTTATTCCAGTTACATTTAAAGTAATTATTGATAGATATGTACTTATTGCCATTTTATTAATTGGTTTTTGGCTGTTTTTGTAGTTCTTCTTTGTTCCTTTATTCTTTTCTAGTTCTCTTTCCTTATGATTTGATAACTATCTTTAGTGTTACATTTGGATTCTGTTCTCTTTATTGTTTTGTTTATCTTTGTAGGTTTTTGATTTGTGGTTACCATGAGGTTCATGTATAAGAACCTAGATAGATAGATAGATAGTTAGATAGATAGATGATAGATAGCTAATAGATAGATGATAGATAGATAATAGATAGATATATAGATAGATAGATGATAGATAGATGATAGATATATAGATAGATGACAGGTAACTAACAGATAGATGATGGATAGATAGATGATAGATATATAGATAGATGATAGATAGGTAGATGATAAATAGATACATAATCTACTTTAAATTGATGATCTCTTAAGTTGAACACATTCTAACAGCTCCACATTTTTAGTCCTTCCCACCATGCCTTGTTTCAGACATCATATTTTACATCTTTTTATTTTTCTGTATCCCTTAACTTATTGTAGATATCGATGATTTTACTACTTTTGTCTTTTAACCTTCCTATTAGCTTTGTAAGTCATTGATCCACTATCTTTACTATATGTTTGCCTTTACCAATGAGGTTTTTCCTTTCATAATTTTCTTACTTCTAATTGTGTCCTTTTCTTTTGTGCCTAGAGAAGTTCCTTTAACACTTTTTATAAGGCTGGTTTAGTGGTGCTGAACTCTTTTAGCTTTTGCTTGTTGATAAAACTCTTTACCTCTCCTTCAATTTTGAAGGATAACCTTGCTGGGTAGAGTATTATTGGTTTAGGCTCTTTCCTCTCATCACTTTGAATGTATTGTGCCACTTTCTTCTGGCCTGCAATGTTTCTGCTGAAAAACCAGCCAATGGTCTTACAGGAGTTCCCTTGTTTGAAACTTGTTGCTTTCTCTTGCTGCTTTTAAAAGTCTCTCTTACCTTTAATATGACATTTCAATTACAAAGTGTCTTGGTGTGGTCCTCTTCGGGCTCATCTTGTTTGGGACTCTTTCTTCCTGGACCTCATTGTCTGTTTCTTTCCCCAGATTAGGAAGTTTTCAGCTATTATTTCTTCAAATAAATTCTCTGCCTTTTTATGTTTCTCTTCTCCTTCCGGGACCCCCATAATGCAAATGTTAGTATGCCTGATGTTGTCCCAGAGGACCCTTCAAGTACCCTTATTTTTAAATTTTCTTTCTTTCTTTTCAGCTTGGTTGATTTCCACTACTCTGTCTTCCAGATCCCTGATCCATTCTTCTGTATAATCTAATCTACTTTGATTCCCTCTAGTTTTTTTTGTTTTGTTTTAGTTATTGTATTCTTCAGCTCTGATTTGTTCTTTTTTATGTTTTCTAACTCTTCTTTGAAGTTTTTACCGTGTTCATCCATTCTTCTCCTGAAAATGGTGAGCATCTTTATGATTATTACCCTTAATATATTGGGTAGATTTCTTGTCTCCATTTCACCTAGTTCTTTTTCTGAGGTTTTTGTCTTATTCCTTTGTTTGAAACATATTCCTCTGTCTCCCCATTTTGCCTAGTCTCTTATTTTATTTCTGTGTATTTTGTAGGTCCATTTCATCCCTTGATCTTGAAGAAGGGGCCTTATGTAGGAGAGGTCCTATTGGGCCCAGCAGCACACTCCCCTTGTCCAATGGAGCTAGATGCTCCATGGTATCCCCTTTGTGGGCTGCGTGTGCCCTTCTGTTGTGGCAGTGCTGATTGCTGGCCTGCCTGGCTGTATGGCCTGGCTACACTCAGCTACTGTGGGTTTGCTAGTGGATGGGCTGGGTCCCTAGGTGGCTTACTGTGTGGCTTGACAGTGTGTGGCTGCTGCAGGCCTGCTGGTGAGCAGGGCAAGCCCTTAGCGCTAGTAGGCTAGAGGGAGGATTCCAAGATGGTCCTTGCCAGCACTGGTGTCAGCACGGAAGAACAAGAGATCAAAAACGGCTGCTGCCAGAGTCTCAGTCTCCAGGAGGAGTCCCAGTTGCCGCCTGATTCTCCAAGATATTCGCCAAGATCAGCAAGGTCTGATCCAGGTGTCTTTCAAACTACTACCTCTGTGCTGGGACTCAGAGCACGTAAGATTTTGCATACACTATCTAAGAGTGAAGTTTCCTATAGCCCTGTAGTTCTTCCAAAATAAGCTCAGTTTGTTTTCAAAGCCCGACTTTCTGGGGGGCTTATCTTCCAAGTGCCGGATTCCTGGGCTGAGATGCCCAGTGTGGCACTTGGGTCTCTTGGTCCTTGGGGAGAACTTCTACAGTCATGATTTTCCTCCTATTTGTGGGTCAGTGACCTGGGGGCATGGATCCTGACTAGATCATGTCTCTGCCCCTCCTATTCATCTTGTTGTGGCTTCTTCTTTACATGTTTAGCTGTGGAAAATCTTTTCTGCTAGTCTTCAAGTTGTTCTCATAGACAGTTGCTCTGTAAGAGGTTGTAATTTTGGTTTGCTCTTGGGAGGATGTGAGTTCAGGGTCTTCCTACTCCACCATCTTGACTCCCCCCTCCTTTACCTAAATTTCTGAGGGCTTCTGTAGAATGTGAATGTGCCCCATTAATTAGGGCAGCACTGCTAACATGCCAGCTACAGAGTAACAAAACAGTCCATCTTCATATTTGCTGCCCATTGCCTCTCCTAGGCCATTTCCCCTTCTTCCAGTGTGTTTAGATGGTGGGTAGAGATCCCTTGGTCACAGGGAGAATTGTCCCTACCCCAGGCCCAAAGATGAATTAGGTCCAAACCAGTCATGGAAATCCCCTTCTCCTTGGCCATTGATTGTTCTAAGTTTAGACATCTGACCCACATCTGGCCAATGGAATGTAAAAGGAGATCTGGAGACCACCTATGATAAGATTTTGTGATGATGTTTGTGATAAGTTTCCTAGAGCTACTATAACAAAATGCCACAAACTGGGCAGCTTAAAACAACATACACGTACTCCCGCACAGTTCTGGAGGTTATCAGTCTGAAATCAAGGCTCTAAGGAAGAATTCTTCCTTGTCTTTTTCTCATCTCTGATGGTTGCCGTTCCTTGGTTTGTAGCTTCCTCTGCCTCCGTCTTCAAGTGAGCATCTTCTTTCCATGTATTCTTTGCATTTCCTCTCTGAGTCTGTCTCTGTTTTCTCTTCTTACAAGGTCACCAGTTATTGGATTGGGACCACCCTAATTCAGTATGACCTCTCTTAATTAATTACATTTTCAAAGGCCCTATTTCCAAATATGGTCATATCCACAGGGTTAGGACTTCATCACACTTTTTGGTGGACACAATTGAAACCACAAGGCCTTTTGCCCTTTTCACTTTACCTTCTTGGAAGTACAGCAGCCATCTGATGACTATAAGGTTATAGGCATGAAAAGACTCTACAATTTGAAGATGGGTGGAAAGGAAAGCTAAGGGAACAGTAGGTACCTAACAGCATCACAGCACAGTTGAACCACTGCCAGCAACCATTTACTTCTAGACCGCTTGATTTGTCAGAAAGTGACCCTGAGCTATTAAGTCACTGCCAGGTTTTCTGTCACTTGTAGTAAAAATATCCTAATGGATACACCAAAATCTCCCTAGTTCATAACAGAATTAGAAAAATAAGTAAGGTAGTAAAATTTTCATTGAGCAAGATTCATTAAATTTAAAGGATATTTTAAAATTCTGAAGTTATATCATTCTCACCTTTTTGTTATTAAAATATGCTTTCTTTTATGAAATGATGGTGATTATAGAAGGTCATTTGTTTTTTAGCATCTTTACTTGGAGAAGGAAGGGAGGAAGGAAGGAAAGAATGAATGAGTGAATGAATGAAGGACAGAGGAAAAATTTTGGAAAGTTAGTTTTTCTCTAATTTTCAAAAATTTTTTCTTTTACCTTGTGAAATCCAAAAGTCTGTGATGATAAAAATGCTGCTGAATTTGCCTTGAAATCTAGAATTAGTGATATGCTGCAGCTTCGGGCACCAGCTCATGAGAGGAGGGGGTTAAATTTCCAGGAAGTGGCTTGACATCACCTTGGTAACTTGAAATCTGACATGGTGGGAGTATTTACATCACGGACATCTGCAGATACTATAAATCCAATCCCTTCTCCCCCAGCTGGTTGTTTTCCAGCACAACACTGCCCCATACCTGCCTCTTGCAGGTGTCCAGGGGGTAAGCATGCAAGGGACAACTCATACCGAATAAAACAAACATGAGATTGAGATGGACCTAATTCAGTAATTTAAAATTTTACAATGTAAAATATTGTGTCTCATTGCTTGTTGAGTTATCTGACAGTCCATTTCCCTCATGAAAATATTAGCTTTGCCTCAGCAGGAACCACATCTGTTCTATTCACACAGTATCCTCACGGCTTGCCACAGCATGTAGTGGGCTCTGGGGTCCTCATTTTCCTAGGAGTCATTATCAGAGATTCCAGTCATCAGGATGCTCAGGGAAGCAAAAGTTATTGTAACATAAGAATATTTACCAGTGAGGGATCTGTAGACAAACGAATCCCTGTCCTCAAGGGGTGTACATTCTAAGATGGCTAAGTGGAAAATGCAAGTAACAAAAGTACCATGTAATTTCAAGTAGTGAAAATCACAAGAGTGTGAGTTTTAAACAATCTACTGTAGTATGTTCAGTTAAACACTGGTTCAATGGGAGGTTTATAGGTGTTGAAAAAACTTAAATGGTTCTGTAGGCAATGCATTTGGGGAATGTTGGTTAAACCAAGTTAAATTGGTGTCTTTATTGCTAAACTGCTCAGAGCCTTTAATATGATACTGTGAACCTTTAATCTGTGGTAGTGAATCTTTACTTTGACCATGGAATCCACTTTTGAGTGCATCACCTATAATTAGCTTTCCACAGAGCATATTTTAGGAAACACGAGCACATTGTCATCTTAGATTTCTTGAAAGGTTTATGTCGATTTCCTTGAGGGGCTTTTCTATGAGGCATTAAAGCAAAATATATTTAGGAATTCCACCCCCAGACAAACCAGAGAAGTTTTTATAGGTATATTCTGCCCACCTTTTTACAGATACGGAATCACCAAGATATGAACACTTACCTATTACAATTTTAGAGTACAGCAGTTACAGGTAAGCCACATTTCCCTAATTGGGAAAAAGTTCACTCTCCTCTCTAATTGGATAATTAACACTCCCGATATATCAGATATGTTATTTAATCAAAATGTTAATTTTCTTTATGTCAACTGTTTTTCAAATGGTATAATGAGTAAAAACCATCTTTTCAATCATGACGAGAAAGAAGGAGACCTCAAAGCCATTTTAACTTAGCATTTGGTTTTCCAAGGCAGACCTGAACTCCCTCCATCCCAATAAGACATTCCATTTCCATTTACAATCTCTGGAGTGATAAGTGTCAAAGTCTCATTTGTTTATATGGCCTCATTTTTTTCACATCCTTTCAGACAACTGAATGTTTCTGCTCGTAAGGCAGTGTGGTGCACTGATGAAGAGCCGAGGCTCTGGAGGCAGCTTGTGTTCAAGTTCCAGCTCTTCCATTACTAGCTGTGTGGCTTTGTCCAAGTTACTTAAGCCTCAGTTTTCCTCAGCTGTGCAATGGGAATAATAGCAATAACATCTGCCTCCTGAGTTACTGAAAGGCTTAAAAAAGACAATATGTATAAAGCACTCAAGGTAGTATTACTGTAGCTATAGCTCTCTTAACAAGCGCTTAGAACTATTGTTATAGTGACTCACTGCCATGCACCTTTGAATTCCAAGCCCTCTCTTTCTTACTCAGCTAAGTCAAAGAAATTCATTTCCTCTAAGAGCTTCCTCACTAGGAGGCTCTCCCAAGCTTTCAGTCATTTCAGCTGCCCTTTTCGGAACGAGCTTCAAGTTTCACTGGCTCTCTTTAGTTTTAGGATTTCTAACGGAGCTCAGTGCTCTGAAAAATGCCTGCGTAGAGAAACAGAACCATTTGTGACTTCAAAATTACATCAAACTGTTCTCTGAAAAGGTGTGTGAAGCCTTCAGCCTTTCTGTTGTCAGTGGGAGTGGACTATTTTTAGCATCCAGTTCTGCACGGATCTTCTTGGATTCAGTTCTGATTTTGAAGGGGGGAAATTACAGGATGTTTCTTGTGACAGGACTAAAATCACAGAAGGGTTGGAATGATTGGTAATGATGGTCTGTCTTCTGTTTAGCACTGACAAAAAGTTGAGTTCTTTTACTATTTTTTTTTTCAGGAGAGGGGATAAATTAAGCTGAGGAGGTTAAAAAAGTTCTAGGTTTAAAAGAATTCAGAGATTCAACATTCTTTCTACTATATATGGTTTTTCTATGTCATTGTACCCAATCAAGAGAATACAGTGGAAAATACCTTCACTAGCCGGAACTCAACTCCCTGAAACCATGATTTAAATAGATTAGAAATATAAACTTCCTGAGAAAACATCAAATAACATAAAGCTAGCTGACCTCAGTGATTAATCAAAAATCAACTACAAGGGTATGTCCGTGTATAAGTTAAGTCAACCCAACCTCCTATTCCTTATACATGTAACATTGTATTAAAACTTAATCTCCATGGAAGAAGAGATTCTTGTCTGTTTTGTTCTCTGTTATGCCCGCAGCCTCTAGAAGAACACTTGGCACATAGTAGGCTTTCAGTTGATATTTATCAAACGGATTGATGAATGAATGAAAACAGTATGTTTGGTACTGTATGTTTGGAAACAGTATGTTTGGAAAGATGGGAAGTGATAGTTCAGAGTTATGAAGCAGAGGCATTGTAAGGTCTGTAATAATCAACATAATATCAGTAATGTTGGAATGGAATTGGCCCTCTTCAAGCAGAGCAGTTGACTTGTAAAGTATTAGGAAAGATACTGATGAAGTACTGACTTCTTAAAAGAAATGATTGATTAACCAGAAATATTATTTCATCTGAACGGTCTACCGATTCCAATTAATTGAGGCTTCAAGTTGAAGAGTAAAGGTGCAGACCTTGCCCTTAGTAACAAAACTTCATGAAAATCCATCCTTCAGGGCTTCCCTGGTGGCGCAGTGGTTGAGAGTCCGCCTACTGATGCGGGGGACGCGGGTTCGTGCCCCGGTCCGGCAAGATGCCGCGGAGTGGCTGGGTCCGTGAGCCATGGCCGCTGAACCTGCGCGACCGGAGCCTGTGCTCCGCAACGGGAGAGGCCACAACAGGGAGAGGCCCGCGTACCGGAAAAAAAAAAAAAAAATCCATCCTTCAGCTAAGCATTCCCAGATGTTCTGATGAGTTTGATGGTCTCTTGTTTTATCTTTGAGAAGCGGCCACCCCAATTTAACTCCATATTAATTTTCTGGCACTTAACTGTGACTAGCTAACATTGGCGCAGAAGGTCCTGTCTGAGCCTTTCAGAGATGCCGAAGATGAGAGGCAGGGAAGGGAAGACGGAGATTAGGTGTTAGGATCTAAACTGTGGTTGCAGCCTCATGGTAGCTGAGTGGGCTCTTCATACAGCAAATTATGGCAGTGCTTCCATTTGTAATTTGTATTGTCCGGGTACAACTTTGTGTCATTAATCCTTCTTTACTTTTCAAAACTAAAAATGATAGGCAATTGCCTCGGGGGCTTTTGTAAACAATGGCATTTGCATTTTTATATCATTCAGCATGAAAAGAGTTAATCTTACATTAACTTCATGAGTACATTTGAGGTGCCTTCCCGCTCTTCTATTTCTTTCCTTTATTTTTTGAAATGGTGGCAGAGCTATATGGGATATTTGACTGCTGTTCCATTATTTGAAAGTAAACTTGATCTAATCTGGCCTCACCAGTCCGTGGAAGTTCCTGTGGCAGCACTCCATCTTCTCAAACAGTAACTTAGCATCCCCTCTCTCAAACTGTCCCTATTTATTTTGGAGACCGCCCCCCCCCCCCCCCACTCCGGAAGATGTGCTTCACATTTGCCTACAGACCCGTCTGTCAGACACGGTTAGCACATGGCGTCCACCACGACCTTCTGTTGGCTGTACTTACTCATGTCTTTGCCTTGCTGCCATTGATTTGCCTACACTGCCAGGAACCACTGTCTGAGGTGAGGACGTCAGTGTTCATGCCCAGAGTGCTATATTCTTGGGCTGTGGGTGTGGTTTATGCAGAGGAGGGGAGAAAGGCCCTTTCTCTAATTCCCTGCGACACTTGGTCACTGGGCCCTTAAGCTGATCTGATTATATCCAGAGTCCTTTCTACGCTTCCAGCTTCTGACTTCTACCCTCACTCAGAATCTTACAAATTCTGTCAACACAATAATTCTGTCACTCATTATTATGACAGAATTATTATTATTGAATTATTATGTCAATAATTCTGGCACTCATTCCTTGGCCAAAATTGTTTTGGAAACATTCTCTAAGTTTCTAGTTACCACTCCTCCCCCAACCCCACCCCCAGGCTGGGCTAAGGCATCAGCTGGGGCAAAGATGCCACAATCGGGGCTTCCCTGGTGGCGCAGTGGTTGAGAGTCTGCCTGCCGATGCAGGGGACACGGGTTCGTGCCCCGGTCCGGGAAGATCCCACATGCCGCGGAGCGGCTGGGCCCGTGAGCCATGGCTGCTGGGCCTGCGCGTCCGGAGCCTGTGCTCCGCAACGGGAGAGGCCACAACAGTGCAGAAGCTCCACGGACATCACTGGTACAGAGAGGTTTTGTGTGTGACGGGAGCACAGCGAGGGGATGGAATGAATGTGCTCTTTAGCGGTGGGTTAAATGCTCTCTTACAGAAGGAATCCTTTTTCTCTTACTTCTGAAGTGACGAAACAAAACCTAACCACCTTGGGCTCCACACACCATCTCCTTCAGGGCACCGCTCAGGTGACTGCTGCCCACCAGCTCTTCCAGGGCCTGGGGCTTAGTCATCCCTTTGTTGAATAGAAAGGGACTTGGTGGAAATTTTTCTTAGGGACAAGGAGTTCTTCACATGCTCCCAGGCTAGAATTTGTGTTTGTTGGGCGCCTTGGAACTGGTAGCATTCCTTTTCCTCTCCTCCAGAGCCAGGAAACAGGCAGCCTTAGCTGCTCACTCCATTCTGTGAACTTCTCAGTTCACAGCTGACACTGAATCCCAGATTGCACCAAAGGAACAGCCTTTTGTCTTTTTATTTGTTTTCTCCCCTCCGCCTGTTTCTTTACTCAGTCTCAGTTCCATCTTCTTGCTGTCCTCACTGGGGAACAACTTTGACTTCTCTTCCTCATGTTTTCCTGATTTTAGCTGGTCTGAAATCCAAACACGTTTTAAGAAGGAAAAGTACTGAGCAATAATATTATTCAAAGAGCCATTGGCTAGGACACACCAATCTTAAAAGGAACAAACAGATAGGTTTCTGAATTCCCAAATGGAATTTCTATACATTAGAAATGTCTGTGACCCGACATTTAAAAACCATCATATTCTAGATAATGACCAAATAAAATTAATTATGCGGTTTGGTTCCTTTGGAAAAAAAGCTTTGAACAAATTCAATTCATGCCTATGAGGATACTGTGCAAGTTAATATCGAATTACTAACTTAAATAATACAAAGGTCCAGGAGTGAATAAATTTTCATTGAACTTGGTTTGTTACCCAGATATTACGGGCAGTTGGCCCACTTTGCTTCTAGGATAATGTAATGTAAAAAAAAAAAATCAAATTTAATTTCTAAGGTCAGATTCCTAAGCTAAAGCCAGTACCATATGTTAACTGTAAATATTCCACTTGACTAGCAATTTAATTTTTCTACAACTTGTTATTCAATCTCCTAATAAACATCAACAATGCAGAACTGGAGAAATTTGAGGAGGAATGTTAAAGGGGTATTTTTAAATAATTCTAAGTGTTATAGTACCTAGACACATAAAATTATATGGTATATAGTTATAAGTGCTATAAGCAACAATAATAAATTTCATTTTTGAGGCTTACTATATACCAGATAACTTGTGAGACCTTTACTTACATTATCTCATTTAATCTATGCAGTAGATAGGTTTTTAAAAAATTTTTATTGGAGTATAGTTGATTTACAAAGTTGTATTAGTTTCTACTGTACAGCAAAGGGAATCAGTTATGCATATACATATATCCACTCTTTTTTAGATTCTTTTCCCATATAGGCCATTACAGAGTTTTGAGAAGAGTTCCCTGTGCTATACAGCAGGTCCTTATTAGTTATCTATTTTTTATATAGTAGTGTGTATATGTCAATCCCAATCTCCCAATTTACCCCTCCCCCTTACCCCGTTTTCCCCCCTGGTAACCATAAGTTTGTTTTCATGCAGTAGATGGTTTTAATTCCCATTGTACAGATTAAGACACTAATGCTCAGTGATATTAAGAACTTCCCCAAGTTAGTATAGTCTGTTAGAGGCAGGCCCAGGATTCGAACCTACACATGTCTGACCCCAGAGATTATGCATTTAACCCTTGGGCTATGAGGCAGGAAGGAGGAAGCCACTTAAAAAAAAAAAGATTACATCTCAGTGTGCAAAAGTATATAGAAGTTATTTTTCTATCCCCTCATAAAATTGTCACATACATTCAGATTAGCTAAGGATCTGAAAAAGTAAATGCTGGAAAAGGTGAGAAACCAAGAGCAAGAGGGGTGGATGTTTGCCAAAACCAGTGGGTAGAGTAAGCCAAAGGGCAACCAACAGAAAGCACAGAGGACGCAGAGTCTGAGGGAGCCAGGAATCAGGACACGAGGGTGAGCGGGGTAGAAAGACGCTGCTGCCGGACATCACACAAAAGACTGGGGCCGGGGGACAGGGGGTGCAGGGATGAGAGGGCAACAGGAGTACCCAGAGCAGAAGCATGTACAAAGGCAGCTTGACTGTGGCTGTTCACATCACTGCTTCTACATTTTCTAATTCTCCATGTCCATAGCCCGTCCCTACAGAATCTAGCTAGGCATATGGCACTGGAGTGGGATCAGGCAGTTGGAGGCACGAAGCTGAGGCAGAAGGAGAATCCACAGCACCTGTGCAGGAGAAAATAGTGCCTAAAGGCTGTATTTAATTTAATTTAATTTATTTATTTAGGCCGCGCTGTGCATGCAGCATGCGGGATCTTAGTCCCCTGACCAGGGATCGAACTTGTGCCCCCTGCATTGGGAGCACAGAGTCTTTACCACCGGACCTCCAGGGAAGTCCCTAAAGGCTGCGTTTTAAAGACTCCAGGTAGATAAGTACCAGGAAGTATGACCTTCAGTGGGCTTTGCTTCTTCAACCACATTATCCTCACTGCTTCTAAGAGAGTTCTACTAGATTATGCCCACATGTCTCCCAAGAGCAAAATTCAGCTCTTAGAGACAGCTTAATCTGAGCCCACAAAGAAAAATTTTCTCAGTTACATTGCAAATGACAGGGCATCTCTCACTCATTAAATTCAGTGAGTCATAAATTATTCAGAGCCATGTACATATCATGGGTTAACCCTCATCTGTTTCCATCTTACAGGACATGTTCTAATTGCCAATTTTCCCCTTAGAATGTAATACTGGAAATTGCGTGTTTCATTCTATATGTGGCTTGACCAGTAGGAAGTACAATGGAGGTACTACTTCCTTAAAGGCACTCTGATCTTTTATTACTTGTCATTTAAATTGCATTATCACTGGAAGCTGCCACATCACACTGGTATTGAGTTCATGGCCACTGAAAACTGCTAGATCTTTTTCACTTAAGCAGCCACTACCAAGCCAGATATCCATCTTATATTTATGAAAACCCAGTCGAAAATAACTTTTACATGGGTCTTTGCCTGTACTCCTGTTAATTTCTTTGTGGTTTTAGTGGCCCAACATTCCAAATTGCTGAAGGCAGGTTGAATTCCAGCCTGTTTGTGTCATTGAAATCAACAGCGTCAATACTTCAGTCTCTGCGATATCTGCAGATATGATAAAATGCCTTCTCTATGTCTTCAGTGAATTAAATAATTTTCAATCGAAGTCAACATTTTATTGAGCACATGTTATGAATTAGCCACTTTTCTAAATGCAAGGATGAATGAGATGTATTGATGATATCTGGATGAACTAGACAGAACTAGTGCCCAAGAGGCTCACGGTACCTGGAGGAACAGGCATGAATATGGCTAAGTACAATATGATATGAGTAGGAGTTCACTGGTGGCACAGTAGATAAGAATCCGCTTGCCAATGCAGGGGATACAGGTTCGATCCTTGGTCCGGGAAGATCCCACATGCTGCAGAGCAACTAAGCCCACGCTCCACAACTACTGAGCCTGCGCTCTAGAGCCTGCAAGCCACAACTACTGAGCCCGCGCACCTAGACCCCGTGCTCCGTAACAAGAGAAGCCACCGTGATGAGAAGCCCGTGCACCTCAATGAAGAGTAGCCCCCGCTCGCCACAACTAGAGAAAGCCTGTGCACAGCAACGAAGACCCAATGCAGCCAAAAATAAAAAATTAAATCTTAAAAAAAAAATGGTATGAGTAAAGTCCTATGAAAACATTTAAAATTAGCAATTTACTGAATTGCTTTAGCCATTATTTCAGTTTCTTTTTTTTTCAATTAACAAATCTTTATTGAACATGTATGATAAACAGGACAACTTAATGTGTTCTCGGGATTAAAATAGAAAAAAACTTGTGGTCACTACCTTACAGAGAATATCTCGGAGGCATATATGCAAAAATAATTACATCATAGCGATATCAGTTTCTCATATACAGTCGTCCATCGGTATTCATGGGGGACTAGTTCCAGGACCCCCACGAATACCAAAATTTGTGGATGCTCCAGTTTCTTATATAAAACGTTACAGTCAGGTCCTCTGTATTTGCAGGTTGTGCATCCGCCGATACGGGAGAACTGACTGTAGGTCATCTTCACTGAACCTGTTGGTTTTCAAATTTCCAAGTGGTACTAATTCAACCTGAAGCTAGGTCTGCATAAAGCTACTAGATCAAGTGATTGACTGAGGACATTGTCGCACCTGAGCTGAGCACAGTAGAATGTGTGAATTCGATTATATTAAGAATGCTGATGCACGTGACCAATACATTAGAAACATACAAATATCTCATCATACCAGCACCTTCTGTGATGTTAAGACAACAACAACGTGAAAGATAGTGCACAAGACAGATTCATCTCACATATTGCTGTCTCTTCTAGAATGCAAAGATAGCAAGAAAGCAACAGAAAACAGACCCTCTCCTGCAACAATGAACGTAATCCTGGCCGGGGGCTCACTCACCACTTTACAGCCCCAATAATAGTTCAGCTGTGCCACATCCCTGCATCTTGTAGCCAGCCACCACACAACATTTGGTAGCTGAAGCTAAAAGAATTATTTGGGTGGTTGACTAATTGTTCCTTTACCTTGCCTTCCAGATAGGAGGAAGAGGAGGAAACCTTTCTGTCCACAGTTTTTACTAGGCTGGCAAATCTACATGGGCCCTGTTCACATTTACTAATCTGAGTCTTAGCAGGAACAAGAGATTACCTATTCAGATGTGAGGGCTCTTGGCATTTTACACGAAAAACAATGACTCAAACCTGAATATAATTGAAAGAAGGGAGATTCGTTCCATAGCATCTAGCCTCCATTCAGAGCTTTCTTTTCTCCCTGACACCATCTGCCCTAAGAGAGACTTACGCAGCCCTACTCGGGCTGTCCTGGCCCCTGGTCCTGAGGCAGGCACCTAACTATGCCTTCCCCAGCAGGGACCCCAGGCTCAGACCTTTCCTTAAGCCGCGGCTGTGTGTGAGGCTGGTGCTCCCTCAGCCAGGAAGCAGGCCAGGGCCAGCAGCCCAAGGATTTTCAATTGACTTTCTGTTTGTTTTGCTTTTTATTTCCTTCCCTCCCTCCTTTGCTTCCTTCCTAAGTCATTTGAGTATTTTATTACGAAATTTCAAAACTCAGTTGTTGGCCAATGCAAGTATGAAATACAATTTTTGAAAGATGTAATAAAGATGAAATAAACTGTTCCTAGAGAGCCAATGGAGCAAATCGAGTCAGGAAATTGAAAAATGGTGCTGGAACAGTTGGACATTCATATGCAAAAAAAAAAGAACATTGTTCCTTGAACAACATGTAAAAATAAACTCAAAATGTACCACAGACCTGAATGTTTGATGTAAGACTGTAAAAGTTCTAGAATAAAACCTAGGGAAAAAAATCTTTGTGACCTTGGATTAGTCAAAGATTTCTTAGATATGACACAAAAGCACTAACCAGAAAGCAAACGATGATAAATTGGACTTTATCACAATTAAAACCTTCCTCTCTTTGAAAGACACTTAAGAAAATAAAAAAACTAGCTACAGGCTGAGAGAAAATATTTGCAGAACACATATCTAATCAAGGACTTGTAGCCAGAGTATATAACTAACTTTCCAAAACTCAGCAATAAGGAAACAAGCAACCCAGTTTAAAAAAAAAGGGGGGGGGAGCTTCCCTGGTGGCGCAGCAGTTAAGAATCCACCTGCAAATGCAGGGGACACGGGTTCGTGCCCCAGTCTGGGAAGATCCCACATGCCGCGGAGCAACTAGGCCCGTGAGCCACAACTACTGAGCCTGTGCGTCTGGAGCCTGTGCTCCACAACGGGAGAGGCCGTGACAGTGAGAGGCCCGTGTACCGCGATGAAGAGTGGCCCCTGCTCGCCGCAACTGGAGAAAGCCCTCACACAGAAACGAAGACCCAACACAGACAAAAATAATAAAAAATAAATAAATAACCCATATACCAACTGAATACTATCACATTAAAAAAAAAAAGGGGGGGTGGTTGAAAATTTGAAAATCTTTCACCAAAGATGACATGCAGATGACAAATAATCACATAAAAAGATGCTCAACATTGTCAGTGATTAGAGAAATACAAATTAAAACCACAATAGTATACCACCTATTAGAATGGCTAAAATAAAATGAAACCAACAAAAAGTGCTAAGAGGTTGCAAAGCAACTGAATTCATGCACTGTTGTGGAAATGTAAAATGGTATAGCACTTTGAAAAACAACCTGGCAGTTCCTTACAGTATTAAATACATACTGACCTTATAATTCAGTAATCCTCTTCCTAGGGATTTACTCTGGATGAATGAAAATCATAGTCACACAAAAACTTGCACCCTACTTTTATAGCAGCTCTATCCAAAATTGCCAGAAACAACCCAGGTGGTAAATGGATAAACAAGTTGTAGTATATCCATACAATGGAATACTATGCAGCAATGAAAAGGAATGGACTGTGGATACAGGCAATGACTTGGATCAATCTTAAGTGCATTGTGCTAAGTGAAAGAAGCCAGACTCCAAAGAGTACATATCATATGAGTCTATTTAGATGACCTTTTGGAAAAGGCAAAATGATAGCAACTGCGAACAGGTTAGTGATTGCCAAGGTCTGGGGGATGGGGAAGGAAATTGACTACAAAGGGGCACTGGGGAACTTTTTGGGTGGCAGAAATGTTTATGTCTTTATTGGGGTGATAGTTACATGGGTGTATACATACATAAAAATTCATTAAGCTGTACATTAAGATTTGTGTATTTACTGAAGTAAAATTGTATCTCAATTAAAGCATTTAAGAAATGAAGATGAAACAAAAACATCTTCAGGTAAAGGGAAACAGAGAGAATTTATTGCCAAAAGACCTGCATTAAAAGATGCTACTAGATGGGAACTTGGATCTTCAGGAAGAAAACAAGCAAGTTAGAAATGGTGACTATGAAGATAAATATAATATAAATACATTTCCTCAGGTTTCCCTTTATTTATCTTTAGGTGGGGGCAGATAGAATACAAAACACCTGCATTATGTAGGGAGATGGTGGGGGGGGACTTTTTAGGAAACAAAGAGAAAGCCACCTAATCAATTAGGGATTCCTAGCTCCTGAAAATTTGGTTCTAGCTTAATGCCATGGTGCAGAGTAGATTCAAGCTAGGTCTTCATGATGCCAAACAACCTGGTGAATAAAACAAATTTGAGTCAACTATTCCCAAACATTACAAGTCGGGCATTTGGTGTCCACGACTTGCTGTTAACAGATATTAAAAAATGTTTGTTAGGGGCTTCCCTGGTGGCGCAGTGGTTGAGAGTCCGCCTGCTGATGCAAGGGACGCGGGTTCGTGCCCCGGTCCGGGAGGATCCCACGTGCCGCGGAGTGGCTGGGCCCGTGAGCCATGGCCGCTGAGCCTGCGCGTCCGGAGCCTGTGCTCCACAGCGGGAGAGGCCACAGCAGTGAGAGGCCCACGTATGAAAAAAAAAAAGTTTGTTAGATAATTATAACATAACTTCTAATTCTAATATTTTAAGAATCATTCTACAAAAGACAGAATTAATAAGTTGAGGCCTACTATGGGTAGGAAATGCCAAAGTCATGGGCTGAGATTTAAACTGAGGTAAGTTTGACTCCAAATTCTACTTCACTATCAACACTGCACTGATTTTAATCCTGTGTTTCCTATATGTAAAATGAAGATAGTGATAAAACCTATCTCACAGTGTTGTTATGGGGATTAAATGAGAAAATGTCTGCAAAGTACCTGGGATATAATAAGAACTCAATAAATGGGAATGTGTCCACAAAAATATATGACCTATAGTTGTTTTTTTAAAAAATAGATCTTTATTGGAGTATAATTGTTTCACAATACATATGTCCCCATATCTCCTCCCTCCCATCTTTCCTATCTCACACCTCTAGGTCATCTCAAAGCACCAAGCTGATCTCCCTGTGCTATACAGCTGCTTCCCACTAGCTATCTCTTTTACATTAGGTAGTTTATATGTTGATGTTACTCTCATTTTGCCCCAGCTTCCCCCTCCCACCTCGTGTCCTCAAGTCCATTCTCTATGTCTACATCTTTATTCCTGCCCTGCACCTAGGTTCATCAGTACCATTTTTTTTTTTTTAGATTCCATATACATGTGTTAGCATACGGTATTTGTTTTTCTCTTTCTGACTTACTTCACTCTGAATAACAGACTCTAGGTGCATCCACCTCACTAAAAATAACTCAATTTCATTTCTTTTTATGGCTAAGTAATATTCCATTGTATATATGTGCCATATCTTCTTTATCCATTCATCTGTCGATGGACATTTAGGTTGGTTCCATGTCCTGGCTATTGTAAATAGTGCTGCAATGAACACTGTGGTACATGACTCTTTTTGAATTATGGTTTTCCCAGGGTATATGCCCGGTAGTGGGATTGCTGGGTCATATGGGAGTTCTAGTTTTAGTTTTTTAAGGAACCTCCATACTGTTCTCCATAGTGGTTGTTCAATTTATATTCCCAGTTTATACCAACAGTGCAGGAGGGTTCCCTTTTCACCACACCCTCTCCAGCATTTATTGTCTCTAGATATTTTGATAATGGCCATTCTGACCGGAATGAGGTGATAACTCATTGTAGTTTTGATTTGCATTTCTCTAATACTTAGTGATGTTGAGCATCTTTTCATGTGCTTCTTGGCCATCTGTATGTCTTCCTTGGTGAAACTGGTCTATTTAGGTCTTCCACCCAGTTTTTAATGGGGCTGTTTGTTTTTTTGATATTGAGCTCCATGAGCTGTTTGTATATTTTGGAGATTAATCCTTTGTCAGTTGTTTCATTTACAAATATTTTCTCCCATTCTGAGGGTTGTCTTTTTGTCTCGTTTATGGTTTCCATTCTTTTTTTAATTTTAATTTTTTATACAAAATTTTATAAAATAAAATAAAATTTTATTTTATTTTTTATATTTTTTTATTAGTCAACCATTTTATACACATCAGTGGATACATGTCAATCCCAATCTCCCAATTCATCACACCACCACCCTCACCCGCCACTGCTTTCCCCCCTTGGTGTCCATACGTTTGTTCTCTACATCTGTGTCTCAATTTCTGCCCTGCAAACCAGTTCATATGTGCCATTTTTCTAGGTTCCACATATATGCATTGATATGCGATGTTTGTTTTGCCTTGCAAAAGCTTTTAAGTTTAATTAAGTCCCATTTGTTTATTTTTGTTTTTATTTCCGTTACTCTAGGAGGTGGGTCAAAAAAGACCTTGCTGTGGTTTATGTCAAAGAGTGTTTTTCCTGTTTTCCTCTAAGAGTTTTACTGTGTCTGGTCTTATATTTAAGTCTTTAATCCATTTGGAGTTTATTTTTTGTGTGTGGTGTTAGGTAGTGTTCTAATTTCATTCTTTTACATGTAGCTGTCCAGTTTTCCCAGAACCACTTATTGAAGAGGCTGTCTTTTCTCCATTGTATGTTCTTGCCTCCTTTGTCGTAAATTAGGTGCCCATATGTGCATGGATTTATCTCTGGGCATTCTATCCTGTACCATTGATCTATCTATATATACATTTTTTGCCAGTACCATACTGTCTTGATTACTGTAGCTTTGTGGTATAGTTTGAAGTCAGGAGGCTGATTCCTCCAACTTTGTTTTTCTTTCTCAAGATTGCTTTGGCTATTCGGGGTCTTTTGTGTTTCCATACAACTTGTAAAATTTTTTGTTCTAATTCTGTGAAGAATGCAATTGGTAGTTTGATAGGGATTGCATTGAATCTGTAGATTGCTTTGGGTAGTATAGTCATTTTCACAAAATTCATTCATGTGATCCAAGAACATGGATTTTCTTGTTTCTCCATCTGTTTACGTCATTTTTGATTTCTTTCATCAGTGTTTTATAGTTTTCTGAGTTCAAATCTTTCATCTCCCAAAGCATGTTTATTCCTAGGTATTTTATTCTTTTTGTTGCAGTGGTATATGGGAGTGTTTCCATAATTTCTCTTTCTGATTTTTCATTGTTAGTATATAGGAATGCCAGAGATTTCTGTGTATTAATTTTTTAACCTGCAACATTACCAAATTCATTGATTAGTTCTAGTAGTATTCTGGTGGCATCTTTAGGATTTTCTATGTATAGTATCATGTCACCTGCAAACAGTGACAGTTTTACTTCTTTTCCAATTTGTATTCCTTTTATTTCTTTTTCTTCTCTGATTGCTGTGGCTAGGACTTCCAAAACTATGTTGAATAAGCGTGGTGAGAGTGGACATCCTTGTCTTGTTCCTGATCTTAGTGGAAATGCTTTCAGTTTTTCACCGTTGAGTATGATGCTTGCTGTAGGTTTGTCATATATGGCCTTTATTATGTTGAGGTAGGTTCCCTCTATGCCCACTTTCTGGAGAGTTTTTATTCATAAATGGTGTTGAATTTTGTCAAAAGTTTTTTCTGCATCTACTGAGATGATCACATGGTTTTTATTCCTTAATTTGTTAATGCGGTATATCACATTGATTGATTTGCATATATTGAAGAATCCTTGCATCCCTGGGATAAATCCTACTTGATCATGTGTATGACACCTTTAATATGTTGTTGGATTCTGTTTGCTAGTATTTTGTTCAGGATTTTTGCATTTATGTTCATCAGTGATATTGGTCTATAATTTTCTTTTTTTGTGATATCTTTTTCTGGTTTTGGTGTCAGGGTGATTGTGGCTTCCCAGAATGAATTGGGGAGTGTTTCTCCCTCTGCAATTTTTTGGAAAGGTTTGAGAAGGATGGGTGTTAGATCTTCTCTAAATGTTTGATAGAATTCACCTGTGAAGCCTTCTGGTACTGGACTTTTGTTTGTTGGAAGATGTTTAACTATGGTTTCAATTTCATTACTTGTGATAGGTCTGTTTATATTTTCTAATTCTTCCTTGTTCTGTCTTGGAAAATTGTACCTTTCCAAGAATTTGTCCATTCCTTCATGGCTGTGCAGTTTATTGGCATATAGTTGTTTGTAGTAGTCTCTTATAATCCTTTGTATTTCTGTGGTGTCAGTTATGATTTCTCCTTTTTCATTTCTACTTTTATTGATTTGCATCCTCTCCCTTTATTTCTTGATGAGTCTGGCTAAGGGTTTATCAATTTTGTTTAGCATCTCAAAGAAGCAGCTTTTAGTTTTATTGATCTTTGCTATTGTTTTCTTTGTTTCTATTTCATTTATTTCTGCTCTGATCTTTATGATTTCTTTCCTTCTACCGACTTTGGGTTTCCTTTGTTCTTCTTTCTCTAGTTGTTTTTAAGTGTAGGGTTAGAATGTTTATTTGAGATTTTTCTTGTTTCTTGAGGTGAGAATGAATTGCTATAAACTTCCCTCTTAGAACTGCTTTTGCTACGTCCCATAGGTTTTGGGTCATCATGTTTTCATTGTCATTTGTTTCTATGTATTTTTTTATTTCTTCTTTGATTTCTTCAGTGATCTCTTGGTTATTTAGCAGTGCACTGTTTAGCCTCCATGGATTTGCAGTTTTTAGGTTTTTTTCCTGTAATTGATTTCCAATTTCATAGCATTGTGGTCAGAAAAGATGGTTGATACGATTTCAATTTTCTTAAACTTTCCAAAGCTTGATTTGTGACCCAAGATGTGATCTATCCTGGAGAATGTTCCATGTGCTCTTGAGAAGATAGTGTATTCTGCCACTTTTGGGAGGAATGTTCTATAAATATCAATTAAATCTATCTGGTCTATTGTGTCATTTAAAGCCTGTGTTTCCTTATTTATCTTCTGTTTGGATGATCTGTCCATTAGTTTAAGTGGGGTGTTAAAGTCCCCTACTATTATTGTGTTACTGTCAATTTCTCCTTTCATGGTTGTTAGCATTTGCCTTATGTATTGAGGTGCTCCTATGTTGGGTGCATAAAGATTTATAATTGTTATATCTTCTTCTTGGATTGATCCTTTGATCATTATGTAGTGTCCCTCTTTATTTTAAAGTCTATTTTATCTGATATGCGTATTGCTATTCCAGCTTTTTTTTGATTTCCATTTGCATGGAATATCTTTTTCCATCCCTTCACTTTCAGTCTATATGTGTCCCTAGGTCTGAAATGGGTCTCTTGTAGACAGCATATATATGGGTCTTGTTTTTGTATCCATTTAGACAGTCTGTGTCTTTTGGTTGGGGCATTTAATCCATTTACATTCAAGGTTATTATTGATATGTATGCTCCTATTACCATTTTCTTAACTGTTTTGGGTTTGTTTTTGTAGGTCATTTTCTTCTCTTGTGCTTCCTTCCTACAGAAGTTTCTTTAGCATGTTTTGTAAAGCTGGTTTGGTGGTGCTGAATTCTCTTAGCTTTCACTTGTCTGAAAAGCTTTTGATTTCTCCATCAAATCTGAATGAGATCCTTGCTGGGTAGAGTAATCTTGGTTGTAGGTTTTTGTCTTTCATCATTTTAAGTATGTCCTGGCACTCCCTTCTGGCCTGCAGAGTTTCTGCTTGAAAATCAGCTGATAACCTTATGGGGATTCCTTTGTATGTTATTTTTTGTTTTTCCCTTGCTGCTTTTAATATGTTTTCTTTGAATTTAATTTTTGTTACTTTGATTAATATGTGTCTTGGTGTTCTTTTTTAGGGTTTATCCTGTATGGGACTCTTTGTGCTTCTGGACTTGGGTGACTATTTCCTTTTCCATGTTAGGGAAGTTTTTGACTGTAATCTGTTAAAATATTTTCTCAGACCCTTTCTTTTTCTCTTTTTCTGGGACCCCTATAATTTGAATGTTGGTGTGTTAGTGTTGTCCCAGAGGTCTCTGAGATTGTCTTCAATTCTTTTATTCTTTTTTCTTTATTCTGCTCCTCATCAGTTATTTCCACCATTTTGTCTTCCAGCTCAATTATTCATTCTTCTGCCTCAGTTATTCTGTTATTGATTCCTCCTAGTGTATTTTTCATTTCAGTTATTGTGTTGTTCATTTCTGTTTGTTTGTTCTTTAGTTCTTCTAGATCTTTGTTTAACATTTCTTGTATTTTCTCAGTCCGTGCCTCCATTCTATATCTGAGTTTCTGGATCATATTTACTATCATTACTCTGAATTCTTTTTCAGGTAGATTGTCTATTTCCTCTTCATTTATTTGGTCTTGTAGGTTTTTACCTTACTCCTTCATCTGTGACCTATTTTTTTGCCCTCTCTTTTTTTTTTTTTTATGAGTCAGATTGTATTCCTGTCTTATGGTTGTTTGGCCTGAGGCTTCCAACACTGCAGTTTGTAAGCTGCTGGGTAGAGCTGCGTCTTGGTGCTGAGATGAGTACCTCCATGAGACCTCAGTCTGAAGGATATTCCCTGGGGTCTGAGGTTCTCTGTTAGTCCAGTGGTTTGGACTCAGAGCTCCCACCGTAGGAGCTTCGGCCCGACCCCCAGCTCATGAACAAAGATCCTGCAAGCTGCGTGGGGTGGTGGTTCACTTGGGAGTTCTCCCATCTCCTTGGGCATCAGAGTCCCCTCCAGTGGCTGGCAGCCACCCTAGTTGTGGGGAGACGCTAACTCGGCATCTCCCCACGCCACCATCTTGACTCTGTTCTTAAATATGATTCTTGACCTCTAGCTAATACATCTTATAGTTGGCGAAGACTTCAGTGAGGGGGAGGGTGTGGAACACCCTATTTTTTGGACTGATCACTGAACCGTCCTATGACCAGAAAACACCTTAATCCTGAGAGCCTTCTAATCATACCTTCAGGTAATCATAGGCTTTTTAAAGGAGCAACAGAAATGTTCTCCCTGTAACCCATGACACTACATATTGGAAAGTGGAGTGAATTTCAAAGAATCCTCGGGTTGTCTCTGGGTGCTTTGAATTAGCAATGATTACCTCTGACGCCTACCCCAGCCACATTTTTGGACCGAAATCTGCTCTGAAGCAAAGGGTTGTCTGATACTACTTTCGATTAAATACGGACTAAAGGATTTCATTGGATTCCCCTAATATTTGTTGAGCTTCTCTTGTTTGCTGGACCCCATCCTAGACACTTTCTCATATATATTTATTTAGATTTATTTCAAGAAGAATACTCTTTAACGCGGTTGCTGCATTTCCTGCAAATGGTTTCCTCGGTGTTTCAAAATATATGAAAAACCCGAGAAGTATCTGTGAGGCTCTTATGATCAATATTTAAACAATTGATGAAAATTGTGTCTCTTATTTGGGCATTACATTTTTCTTCTAGTATCTCAGAGATTAATCCTATTCATCCTAAAATAGTGATTGTGAATCTTCTTTGGCAGGATGGCTCAAATTCCATGATAAATACAGACATTCTGTTTTCCCCCCACCATGTTCAAGGGGGGGGGGAATTTATGTGTTTGTTTACAAAGCTAAAGAAATAATAAATAATTCTGAGCTTTCCAAAGGGTATTGTAAATTATATATTAGCTTTGGGGGGAATCCATTTACAACTCTTCCGATGGTTGGCTTCGTCCTTGTATGACTTGCCATAGTTTAAATCATCCATTTTAATGCCTGATGGGTCATTCTGAGCCCCACTTGCTCTGTTTTCCACATGGCTCACCCTGAGTCAGAACTTCAAAGGAAATTTTTAGTGTTCTCTTACTTCACTCCCTTAGTTGCTTTTCCTCTCTTCACTGTCTTGTCTTCCCCACTGCCTCTTTTAACTTATTTCCCCCAAAATTGCTCCTACAGACACACAAATGCAATTCAGTACCTTCTCAGCCTTGTCTGTTTCAAACTGATTTCCTATTGCCACCTTGTCAGTCCCTTTCCCACAGTGACACATCTGTGTCCTTGGGGTCTCAGGAGAAAATTCCTCCCTTCCTCAATACCACCAGGAAAGGGAGGAGAGAAGCTCACCATGTGCCAGTCCTTACCTTTCCCAGACATGATCTCCTAGCAAGAGTTCTGCAAGAAGCCATTGTCATCTCCATCTTACAGGATGAGGGTCAGAAAGTGTAAGCAATTTGCCCAAGTTTACAAAGCCAACAAATGTAGAACTGAGACTTACATCCAGGTCTTTCTGACCACAAAGGTCACACTATTTCACCATGTTATCCTATTTTCTATGACATACAGGATCACACTCAAAATTGATCAGTCTAGCACTCAGAGATTTCCTTGATCAGGATCCAGTTTTATACAACCAGTTTCATATTAGCCCCAAACTCCATCCAGGCTCTCCTGATTTATGTCTTAAGGTAAGATGTATTGATACCCACTAGCCTGGAAAACCCTTCTCTTCTGTCCCAAGTCTACCCATTCCTCAAGATTCACCACGTTCATTTTCCGTAGGACCTTTCTGACACCTTGCTCCCAGTTATATTTGGGGGGATCTCTTTAAAATATAGATTCAAACTCAGACAAACTGGAGTGTGGCCAGAGTCTCTGCATTTCTAACAAGGTGATGTCAATGCACCACTGGGTACACATGCATCCTTGTCCATGTACAGGATGCAAAGATAACTGGTTCTTTCCTAGGACAACCCCAGCAAACCAAACCTCACAGCTCAGGAGCCCAATCACAGGTAAGGGGCAGAGCTGGCTTGGATGAATCACCTGAGGAGAAACTGTTAGAGAGCCAGCCACATGTCCACTTCAGTTCCCCAGTAGGGCAGTGAGAAAATCCAGCACAAACCCCCCAGGAATGCCCGAGAGACATAAAAGTAATAACCAGCAGAAAAATCAACCCTTTTGATAGGGGAGATGATTTTATTTTTGACTACAGCTCATCTCGATTAGTTACTTGTTTGCAAAAAGACTTCCCTCTTGGATCCTTTCATTTTATGGAAGAATAATTGAGATGAGCAGAGCATTATTTCAAATTCTCTTACTAGAATGGATTGTGAATCACCCTCTGTCATGACTGTGGCCAGTGGCCATTCGACCATGCTTAATTCAGAGACTATTGCCATGACATGTTTCTGAGGTCAGCTAAAAGTTTCTAGGCATCCATATTTTAATTGGTTTCCTTCCAGTTTTGGGCTGTATGCGCTAAAGAAAAACAATGCTGGACATTAGTTAAAGGTAGTAAAAACAGACTTTCTTCAGTAACTACTGCAGTAGGGGAAAAGGACTTCAGTACAAAACCAAACTCAACTCTGATCCACGTAGAGGTGCAGAGATGGAGTCAGGGCTTGAGCAAAGTCAGGAAAGTGGAAAATTACAAAAAGCAAGTGGCGGGGTGGGGTGGGGGTGGTGTCAATGTGGTTAGGCCACCTGGGATTATTAACTGGCCCTTATGGAAGCGAGGCTTCTACCCTCCCACAGAGACTGGGAAAAAGAGGCCCTGCCTTCAGGTGTTGGTTGGAACAAACAGTAAATTCTTTAGTCAGCCTTGACTTTTCCCAGACAGGAACTTAAGGGGGCTGGGTCATCCCAGGGACACAGCCTTGAGCTGTTAGAAGCCATGTTAGTGTTTGTTCAAAGTCTTAGTGCTGGGGGTAGACAAAATCATTCGTGATGAGACAAAATCAACAGTTCTCAGATGTAACCTAAAGAAATCATGCTAATAATAATCTTAATATATACAGCTGTTACCATATGATTCCTCTTTGTCACTAAATTTATAATTTCATTTACTAATATAAAGTCAAATGAATACTACATAGGAACTTTTTAATTGAGTAGAAGACTAATTGCACATTATGCCCCAGTAATCCCTGAAAATATTCCTAAGTAAGAGCATAATATGTACAGAATCAGCTCTAAAGGAGAGCCAACTGGAAACATCTTTTTAAATGGAGGAGCAAGGTTTGGTGGATGCATAACTCAAATAGACAACTTTTGCCCACCAATTTTAAGTGGTGATAGGAAATCAAGGAGTTAGTCATAAAAGCCTTTAAATAGACACTTGAACAAGTGAATATAGGATGGAACTTTTTATCATTCCTTTCACTGTAGAAAAATTACTGAAACAACTGAAAGAAATGATCTCTGTTCTCTCTGGGGCTGTTAAAAGAATATGTGCTCAGTTAGTTATCAGAATGTTTTTCCAGTACACATATACTCTACGGAAATATATATATATATCTACACACATATATATGAAAATGTGAAAACCTCCATAAAGCTGACAGAAATGAAAAGCAATTCTAGAAAAATTGCCCATCATTCATTCATTACTGGTTGTAAAATGGTCTTACGTTTGCAATAACAAGAAGCACTAGGTGGGAGAATATGTAATAGAAAAACAGAATAAATGTTTCACTAAATCAGATATTCCCTTGGTGAAATTGGTTCTGCACTGTATGCTGAAGGTTCAACAGGAAAAACAAAAGCCTCTTCTTACTACAGATTGCATTTGGGCCTAGATGATGGCAGCAGATCTGGGTGAAAATTGAACAAAGCAATCTTAGGTAGGAATTTGCAAACGTATAATCGAATACCTAGTGGCTGGCACACAGTAGGCATTTTGGAGATACATGTTAAGTGGAGTTTTCAAAATGCATATTTTGGTCACACGTAAATAAAGTATTGGAGATACTGAGTAATATTTACATTTCAAACCGTTGAATCAGCCCTAAATAAGCATCTTTTTCAAAGAAATGATAAAGGGAAAGAAGCTCAGATTGTTCAGTTACAAAGAAGCCATATTATCAATGTGATCCTTTCTCACTGTTACACAGAAGCATTGAATTTAATTGGATACTCCGGGCACCAAATCTTCCCTCTAAGAAGCATAGCTGAGATGGAAGAAAGAAGCCAGAACGGCCTCTGAAGAGCCAGCCAAAGCTCCTGGAGTGACAGCCGGCAGGTTTAAATCCCTTATCACAGGAGAAGCACGTGGAGCCCCAACCAAAGCTTATTTAATCTCACTTAGCACAGGATTTAAATAATTTTGTTTATCTGGTTTCTAAGCCACAATTTAGAAGGGTTTTATATAATGTTAATTTCCTGGGCTGGAACTGTCGAGCATCATGCTTTAAGAAATACCAGGTCCCACTTTGGAACCTGTCTGTTTTTATCCAGAGTCCTAGTTCAGGACATCTGCCTCTCTCCCCAGTTGACTCCCCTGTATAATTGTTTACATCTCTAGCTCTTCTCCGATTAATTTTTGTATTCCTCTTTCCTTTAAAACCTTCCCCCAGACCTTGACGATGCGGGTATACAATAAATGCTCGTTAAACACTATGAATAGAAAATAGAGCATGAGAAGATTTGATGTCCTGCTGGAAGCAGCAAGAAGTCACGTATGGCTGGTGACAGTGTAGGAAGAAACTAAAATCAAAGGGCTGATGCACGAGGAAGCCCAGCTATATGGGACTGACCCTTCGGTGTAGGGAGAAGGAGCTCTGCCCACGCGCACCTCAGGAGCCCTGGGGTACTGCGTGGAGATTCAGAAGAATACGGTACCTAGTGCTTAGAACCACCACACTGTCTTCCGAAGGCTTAAACGAGGAGCTATGTGCTGGGTTTACAGAGGCATGGGAAAAATGAGAGGCCATTTTTCTATCAAATTGGCAAAGATGTTTTCTTAAGGTCGAACCCAGTGCCGCTAAGGGCACAGTAAAATAGGTATGCTTATAAACTGTTGGGTGGTGCAAACAGTTTTAAGTTTTAAAAAGTTGTATACTGTTTAAAAACAGTTTTTAAAAGTTTTAAGCGCAATGCAAGATGCTTGCAAAAATGTATGACAGGATGTTTACTGCAGTATTAACACTAACTATGAAAAACTGCCCATCAATAGAGAAATATTGACCAACAAAGATTTGTAAAAATTAAATTAGAATATTTCAATATAATATAAATGTACACACGTGCATTAAAAGGATGCACGTGCATGTGAAAAGATATAGATTAAGGTATAGATATAGATTAAGATATAGATTAGTGGTTGGTAGAGTCACAGGTAGCTTTTATTTCCTTCTTTATAATTCCGTGTTTTCCAAATTTTCACCAATAGATATGAATTAATTTACTAATTAGAAACAAGAAGGAATTTTCTGTGTGTGTGTTCAGGGGTAGGCTTTAGCTACATGGAAAATTCATTTATGTAGAGAAACCAATTCCTTGACCATATTATTATAGGCCCTTAGGAACTGTCTGCTATGTGCCTGATATCTGTTAGGTCCTGATTATTCAAAGATGAAATACATGGTCCCTGCCCTCATGGAGCTTAGACTCTATGAGGAGCCAAGTTTTCACTCTAACGTTTCCTGAACATTCACTGGTGCTAGGCATTTTATTTAGTTTATCTCATTTAACCCCCATGATAATTCTTTGAAGTAAATATTATTTTTCTCTTCATAGCGAGAAGCTGAGGCTTAGAGAGGTCAAGTGACTTGCCCAAGATCACTGCCAGTAAGTAATAAAGGAGAGCTTCAAGCCCAGGCAGACCAGTTCTAGACGTTCTTCTTCAATAAGACTGTCTCAAACAACTGTAATTAAGGAGATATATGCTAGGATGGAGGTAAATACAGAGTGTTACTGGAGCACTTAGGACATGTTTCTAACCCATAGTTAGTGGAGAAAAGGATGGGGAAGGCTTCCTGGAGGAGGTGTTATTTTCACAGAATAGAATGTTTATAGGAGTTGGGGTTAGGAGAGGAGCAAAAGGGGGATCCAGGCAGAAGCCACATGCACCCGTGATCAGAGGCTGGAGAGAAGGGGGCACACTCTCCAGCCACGCACGTGGTTCCCTTCTGTCTGGAGCAAGGGTGCGAGGGGGCGTGAGGATCAGAGAGTAAGACTGGGATCTCAGAGCAAAGGGACACACTTGCCTCATCCTACGCTATTGTGCAAAATGAAAATCTCTCTTAGTTTCCACTAGTGGGTAAGGAAAAGGGTTAAGCAGGCTCTAAAAATCCCATCCTTGTTTGACTGATTACTGCCATGGTAACCCAGCAGCAGCCGACACTTGTCAAGGCCTCTTCTTTGGATACAGTAATAAACAGTGATAAAACATTACCTCAAGGCTTTATATTTTTGCCATCAGTTAAAATTCTGTTCTTGGCTATGGTGAAGACTTCTTCAAATCACAGCCAAAAAAAAAAAAAAAAAGAGAGAGAGAGAGAAAAGAAAAGAAAGCAAGGGAGAGAAAGGTATATTTTTAAATAATGCACTGGAAATACTTTATGCATATGCTTTAAGAATTCAAAGCCCTTAACATCTTAGGCCCTTGAAAAGGCCAAAAACCTTCACAAGGTAGAGAGTTCTGAAAGGGCTTTCTCCCTCCTAAGAATAAAGACTTGACAGAAGGTAAACAATGACGTTGCGTTTTGGAGCTCCACGAAGCATTAGCTCCATTATGTCTGTAATGATTTCTGTGGTGAACGGCCGCTCCCTCACCCCTCCTTTCCCTGCTAACTCTCGCTGAAAGAAAGGAGCCCAGGCTCCCCATTATAGCTGTGTGACAGCTGTGCGATGGGTGGGAACTTGTTTCTAAAACAACCCACAAATATTTAGATTTGGTACCATTCTGAAAGCTACTCTCAACGCAGGCAGCTACTCTTCTTCTAAGAGGCAATTCCTTAGGGTAACTGAAGGCTCTTCAGCTTTGAGAGGCGTCTCAGCTGGGTCCAAGTCATGGCTCCCACTCCTTCTAGCATCTTCCCTCTCAAACCTTACCTCACCTCCAGGAGCTCAGTTTTCTGCTTTGTAAAACAGGCTTTAGACATCTTCTTTGCAGTAGAGCTGAAAGGACTGGGGCTAAGGAACGTAAATGCGGTGGGCGCACATATACTGTATCTTCTACAGTCAGTAGCTATTATTATGTATTTAGAGCCACAAACTCAAATGATAAGTTAGATAATAAAACACCATGAAATAGTCTAGGCAAAAAGTTTTCAACCCCCAGTTTATGTATCATAGTTCATACATTTTTAGTCACGCTGTTTTTCATGTCTTAACGTTTCTGAAATTGGGATGTATCTTACCATTGGCAATGATTTTCCTTACTTAGTGGCTCATAAAATAGTGGAGCATCTTACCGTGGAGGAAGTCTCAGATGAGATGAAATAGGGTAATCCCTTTCAGCATATGGAGCATTTGACTTTGGTTCCAGGCCAACAGATAAAAGAAGAAGCCAACCCCTACTCTTATTCAATAAATCTCTGACAGAGAAGATAAGATTCATGGCAAGGACCCATCTCATCTTTCTGAGCTGTTGCAACCTGGCAACACATCTGTTCCTAAGAAAAGACACATCAAAATCATCCATCTATTCAGTCTCCTATGTAATCTATACCATCTGGTGGCACCTTTCAGTATCTCAACTGTCCTTCTCCCACCACACGTGCTGCTGCTAAAACTAAACAAAACAGGAAAAGACTTTAGTCTGAGATTTTCAAAGCTGTTTCTAAAGTGAAACCAGGCAGGAATGTGATGAATGTAATTTTCCAGCCTTGTAGAAACACGTTGATAACAGCAGCAAGGCTTACTGTTGGGGGAGGAAAGAGGAAGATGTTCGTGCAAACACACACACACACACACACACACACACACACATCCCTCTGTCCCATATTATGGAGCTCTGCCTTGAGGCTTCAGGAACCCCCAAAGCCAGAGCTCTAAGGGAATGTAGGTGGGTGGGACTCTAGAATAGCTGGTGTCACCTGCTTGGGAACAGGAGATGCACACACACGCGTGCACGCATGCACGCACACACACACACACTTTTACAGGTAACAGAACAAGACTGTGAAACGGGTTAGTAGATATTTGCCTGGGAAACCAGCCTGCAAGGGCGCTAAAATATCATTGGCATAAATCAAAACTAGGAGACCTGCTAACTCAGGTGTTTGAGAGCAGCTCTACATGGTGGCTGAAATGCAAGTTGGTTCCGTGCCCACTAAAGGAGATACTGACTTCTAGGAGAAATAGTTCAAAACCAAAAACTCCCTACAGGTGCTAAACCTGTTTGAAATGAGTATTTGTGTGGTGCTCACGGGCAAGTCCCATAGTGCGGTTATGGCCTCGGCCACCAATCCTAACATCCCGGCTGCTGAAAGTAGGGCTTGGGGTCAGTAAGTTCAAACAACTGTCAAGAGTGGCCCTCCTTGTGAACGAACGAGTTAGCCTGCTACCGTTTCACGGTTTCCAGTTGATGATACCTGTCTACGTGTGTCAGATGGTTTGGAACAAAGAGCAGTCAGTGCCTTGCTCACAAGAGGTATAGAAATGGGAGAGACCTTGGAGAACTGTCTCCCAGCAACAACATAGTAACGTGGCATAGTGGAATATAGTAGAGTAGCTCCCACCCCGCTAAACAAACATAGTGAACTACATATGAGAACAAACATATTGAAACATATACTGAAAGAATATCCGTATGAAGAGGCATAGGTTATAGCCTGCCTAGGAAGATCACGTGGTCCAGCTGTGGTCTGGGGCAGTGCAGGGTTAGTCTTTCCACGGGAAAGAACTTGAATGAAAAGGTCAATTCACAGAGAAGGGAATAGGACAAAGGAAACAATGAATAGTTCTTTTCCCTTTTTATTCAGAGACATACCTATTATATAGTTCATAATTCGGTGGGGAGGATAAATCTGGTTGCTTAAAAGAAGTTGGAAGAGTCTTAGCCTAAAGGCGATGCAAGGGTTCACCATTCAGCTCTGGAGAGCAAACTGTTTCTTCTTTCAGCACAGATGGCTTTTCCTTTCTTTTGGCTATATCTAGCAGTTCCTGGTCCTCCTACTTCAAGGACTTGAATTGGTAGATAAAGCCAGTTACCAGATTTGAGATGACTGGAACTCCAATCATTTTGAATTTATATATCAAATTATCTATAAAACATACATGGAGAGAACATTTTCTGCAGTTTTAAAGTGTATAATTCAGGGCTTCCCTGGTGGCGCAGTGGTTGAGAGACTGTCTGCCGATGCAAGGGACGCGGGTTCGTGTCCCGATCCGGGAAGATCCCACAGGCCGCGGAGTGGCTGGGCCCGTGAGCCATGGCCGCTGAGCCTGCGCGTCCGGAGCCTGTGCTCCGCGATGGGAGAGGCCGCAGCGGTAGGAGGCCCGCGTACCGCAAAAGAAAAAAAAAAAGTGTATAATTCAGCTATAACTTCAATTTATAAATTCTAAGCATTTTCTCCTTTTCCTAGAATTAGTACATTTGATTTCAGTCCCCTATGTAATAATAATTTTCTTTATAACTTTTACTAATTGTCAGTCTAATGCTATTTGAGAAGGTAACATTGATATAATAGTCCTCCCTCAGTATCTGTGGGGGATTGGTGCCAGGACCCACCTGGGAGACCCAAATCTGTAGATGCTAAAGTCACTTATGTAAAATGGCATAGTATTTGCATATAACCTAAGCACATTCCCCTTATACCTAATACAATGTAACTGCTATGTAAGTAGTTGCTAATGCACGGCAAATTTAAGTTTTCCTTTTTGGAATTTTTTTTCCAAAACATTTTAATGCACAGTTGATTAAATCCACAGATATGGAACCTGTAGACTTGGAGAGTCGATTGCACAGTTAACTAATCTTCAGACCTTATTCCAATACTGTATCGCCAGTTGTTCTCTTTCAGGTCCAAAATTCAATTCAGGATCTCACACTGCAAGTAGTTTTCATGTTTCCTCAGTCTTCTCCAATCTGAAACAATTCTTCAGTTAAAAACAAAATTACCATGACCTTGATATATTGATAGATTGATATATTGATATATATATAGATATAGTTATATTGATATATATAGATATAAATATATTGAAGAGTCCTTCAGTTTGAGTTGGTTTAATGTTTTTTCAAGATTATACAGAGATTACTCATTTTTATCAAGAAGACTACAGAAGTGGTAGTACGTCTTCTTAGTGCAGCATATGAGGACGTATATGATGTCAGTATGCCTCATAAGTGGTGATGTTGACTTTGATCCTTTGGTTAAGATTTCTCCACCACAAAGTTATGATTTTTCCCATGTAACTAATAAATATCTTGCAGGGAGATACTTTGAGACTATGCAGATATCCTATTTCTCATCATGGTGTTGCCCACTAATTTCGGCATCTGTCAACATTGCTAGCCTGCAACGCTTACTACTGTTTACTTTGGTGTTTACTAAAGAGTGATTTTCTATTTCCATTATTCTTTCAGCATTTATTAATTGGAATTCTACTGTAAAGAACAATTGAATAATTTATTTATATTAGTGCATACTCATGGATATTTATTTTATTTTCTTACTCAATTTGTTCCATATTTGGCCTTTGGTAGCTCCTTTAAATTGGCTCCTATATTCTTTTGACATGCTCCCCTAATTTTTTTAAGCACTGCCATATTTTTTGAGACCACAAATAGCCCAGGCTCATCCTTTACTTCTCCTCTCCAGCCCTGGAATTGGCCATTTTTCCAAGGAGCCCTGGCTCCTTTTATTAGAGAATGATGATTAGAAACCAAAATCTTGTGGGTGTCAGGTGTGCTCATCATCACTGGGTTTCATCTCTTACAGGCCGTTTCAGCAAACAGAACTAGGATATATATGTATGTGTACACACACACATATGTCTGTCTACCTATCTATCTATCTATCTAACTATCTATCTATCTATCTATCACCATGATTCTCATTGGTATCTCTGACTCTAGTACAACATGACAAGTTTCATTATAGTCTCCCCCCTTTCCTTATTTGTATCTTCTTTCTCCTCAGTTAAGATACCTGACTCTCGTTATCCACAATCTAGTTATTTATTTGCACAATCCTATAATGCACATAAAGTAATTTCAGAGTTGCTTAACCCATACCTCTGTGAAAAACAAATTTATCAATTCAAATAAAATATTTCTGTATAGTTCTTTTTGCTTTTAGCTTTATGGTGCATGATGGTTAATTTCATGTGTCAACTTGATTGGGCCATGCATGGGGTACCAAGATATGATTAAATGTTATTCTTACCCTTGTAGAAACATGTTGTGTGTGTCCGTGTGTGTCTAAGTGTGTCCGTGAGGCTATTTCTGAAGGAGATTAACATTTGAATCAGTAGACTGAGCAAAGCAGATTGCCCTCCCCAGTGTGGGAGCCAGATGCAATCTATTGAAGGCCTGAATAGAATAAAGAGCTGAGAGAAAGAATTCTTTCTCCTTGCCTATCTTCGAGCTGGGACATTGGTTTTCTCCTGCCTTTGGACTGAGACTCAGACTAGAACTTACTGCATCAGCTCTCCTGGTTCTTAGGCCTTTGCACTCAGACTGGACCTCTACCATCGGCTCTCCCAGGTCTCCAACTTGTGGACTACAGGTCCTGGACCTCTCAGCCTCTATAACCATGTGAGGCAAATCCTTATAATAAATCATAGATGGATAGATAGATAGATAGATAGACAGAACTCATGGTATATATTCCTACCTTTATATCTATCTATATATTCTCCTATTGGTTCTGTTTCTCTGGAGAACCCAGATTACTACTAATCTTCCATATATAGTCAAAATACTCTTTTCCAAAATCACTTAGGTTAATGCCTTCTTCTGTACTCCCTTCATTGTGGTTCTATAGTTCATCTGTAATTGGACATTTCTTACCCCTTACATTCCTTTTAAAAAGTAAGTGAGATCATATCTGCACAAAACCCTCCAGGACTTCTCCTCTCACTCTAAGTCAAATTAGAAGATATTCCCTAATGTAAGCTGTGCATGACCTGGCCTCCTTATGCCTCTCTGACCTCATCTCCTTACCTCCGAACCCTTTGCTCACTGCCGTCCAGTCACACTGGCCTTCTTGTTGTTCCGTCAACACCCCACACACACTCCCACCTCAGTGCCTTTGCACGTGCTCTCCAGCAGACATCAATATGGCTGAGCCCTCGCTTCCTTCAGGCTTCCTGAGGCACCTTATTTACTGATTTCTCTGTCTGTCTTAGTTACAAGAATGTGAGCTCCACGAGGGTTTTGTTCTGTGCACTGCCATACTTCTTGACCTAGGACAGTACCTGGAACTTAGTAGGAACTTATATGTATATTTGTGTTGAATGTTTGTTGAAATAACCTGCTTCATATTTCTTTAAGAAAATATCTTCGATGCTTTTGATGTCAATGATGAGTGTCAGCTGATGACACATTGCCAGCATAAGGACGGACAATCTGTATTTCTGCCTCACATGCATGTTCCAGTAACTGTGCCAGTGCAGTATGTGATTCAATCTTATTCATTAGAATGTTTGCCTTCAATATACTCCTCCACATCTCTTCTAATAGCTGCCTGTCCTTATACAAAGGAAATATGGGATTTTCCTCCTAAATTCTCTGCAATAAACATATACTATTTTAAAATCTGAAAAAAGCACAAAAGCTATTAAAACAAGAAGCTCATATGTTAAAGTGTAAGTCCTTGTCATAGAACTACTGTGATGCCTTCCTCCCTCCTCACCCTCCTGAGGAATCTTTCAGGCTGACAGGCTCCCGTATCAACTTTTTTTTTTTTTGCAGTATGCGGGCCTCACTGTTGTGGCCTCTCCTGTTGCGGAGCACAGGCTCCGGACGCGCAGGCTCAGCGGCCATGGCTCACGGGCCCAGCCGCTCCGCGGCATGTGGGATCCTCCCAGACCGGGGCACGAACCTGCGTCCCCTGCATTGGCAGGTGGACTCTCAACCACTGCGCCACCAGGGAAGCCCACCCAGTATCAACTTTTAAAGCATCTGTCTGAGAAAATGATCAGGAAGCATATTTGCTCCTACAGATAGGCCATCTACTATTGTTCAAGCCAGCCTATAAAAAGACAGTTATCCCCAATCATTCATCAGGGAAAGGCAGAATAAGGAAATAATAACAGGTAGAGAAAGTGTGAGGCTACTATTATGCCAGTTTTCAGGGAACCTGACAAAGGGAGAGAGAAGTGTGAAGAAAAAGGAATTGAGCTCTAATAGCAGGTGAGGATGTCAACGTTACTTCCTGTGTTGAAACATAATGACTTTGGGGGGGGATCGCTCTGGAGGGGAAGCACTTAAGAAAAGTGAAATGTATTGTCAATTCTAGGTTTAGGGTGTTTGGAAGCTAGATACAAAATACCAAATTATGAAAGCAATTGAGTAATGTCTAAACTGAGAAAGAATAGCTGGAAAGTTGTTTCCACCATTTGAGAGCACAGATTTATTTCTGTAAATTGAAAAGACCAGGAATAGCCAAAGGGATTGTTAGATTCATGGAATCTTCCACTGAGTTCCATGGGGACAGATTCTCAGCAATCCCATTTCTGATGGCATGTTACCAAACCTGAAGGTATGTCGACAATGGAAAAATGAAATGGGGAAGGGGAAGACAAAAGGGGGACAGAAAGTCCTGCTTTTGTAAATCTCACTGGATGAAGGAAAGACTCTTGAGGGGGACAAATGTTGAACACCGCTGTGGTCTGTCTGGTAACAGAGATATGTCTGAGATTTAAGGAACTCTAGTCAGCAGCACGAGAATCTGGCCAATGGGGTAGGCATGTCTGAATTAATGATGAAGAAATATGTGAAACAGAGGGCATGTTTCCTTCCTAAAGGAGAGGGCTTTCCTGAACAAAAAGTGGGAAAATAAACCTTATATGAGCATCAAACATGGCTCTTCAAGACTTTCTTTTTTTTTCTCCTAGGAATCAATTAACTCCAGGAAACTGAGGCAACACAAATGACCTCTGGGGTCCCCCATGAGGACTAGAGATTTCAGAAGCTGCAGAGAATTGCCTCTGCTGTGCTTTTCTACCTGGGAACTTGCTGCAGCAGACAGCTTCGGTTGCCTACCCAATAGCAATTCCCTACTCAGTATTTTCTGACAGACGCTGAATTTGTTCTAGTGTCTATACTTTTCCAAGAATCCAGAGGCTTTAGGGAATGCTGGTCCCATTCCCAGTCCTGTGTTTGATTATACGAACCCAGTGGGAAAAAAATTTTCATTGTTTGCTAGAGATTGGCTTTGGAAGAGGCAGTTTTGGCCAGCAGGACATAAAGGGAAGCTCATAAGGGAGGCTTCTGGGGAAAGTTTCATAACTCTTTAAAAGAGACACAAGGAAAAGCCCCATTTTTGTGTCTGTGTAATGGATTGTGAAGATGTGATGCCTGAATCCGCTATAGCCATTTTTTCTTTAAATTTTTTATACAATTTTTAAAGGTTGCTTTCCATTTACAGTTATTGCAAAATATTGGCTATATTCCCCATGTTGTGCAATACATCCTTGAGCCTATCTTACACGCAATAGTTTGTACCTCCCAGTGCCCCACCCCTATATTGCCCGTCTCCCCTCCCCACTGGTAACCACTAGTTTGTTCTCACTATAGCCATTTTTAAACCATGAGGAAATCTAACCAAGACGCTCAGGATGGAAAAGCTGAAGAAAGAACTTGGGTTTTTGGTGTTGTTGTCAAGGAGCTGAATCGAACAACCCCGGGGCTGTGCTCCCTTGGGGCTTCTTGTTATGGGAGACGATAAATCCATGGCTGTTTCAGCCACGCTGAGTTGAGTTTTCTGTTGCCTGAGTCCTACCTCTTTCTTCTTCTTACTCTAATAATGAAATTTTGAACATGCTAGCAAGAAAATCCTTACTTCAGAGTAGATTGCTGAGTAATATTAAGTCCTCTCTCCCTTTCACTCCGTGGGAGGTCTCCCAGAGTGGGGACAGTGCGACACTCCCAGAATGCTAAAGGGCCCAGAGTAGAGACAAGAGATCCCATCACGGCTAGGTTCTAAGGCAGACCTTCCAGGCTCCGGTCACCCACTGCAATAGCAGAAATACCCATTGGCTCGGGGGACTGACGCATGGACCAAATTTAGAAGTTGATTCTCAGGTTCCCATTTGGGCCGAGTTGCCTCTGAGTTGCCTCTTGCTGTGCTCTGATATTGTCAAGAGCCCAGATACTATGCCTCGGCTGTGCAGTGAAGGATTAGCTCAGCAGAGTTGGGGGTGCTCAAACCTGGCACATGTTAAAGAATGGACTGGCCTTAACCTCCAGGGAGATGACCTCTGAGCCCTCAGAATATCCTTCCTGACAAGAGTGCCTTTGTATAACTGAGACCTTGAGCCACACCAGATAATTTGTGTTAACAAGGTGATTTATGGAGAACGCCTGCTTTGTTGACCTGTGACCTTGGACCACGAGGTACCAGTGTGACCTGCGGAGGCCTGAACACTGAGTAATTCGGGTCAGTCGTTCAGGTGCTCCACGCCTATGTGACTGAACCCCAATAAAAACCTTGGACACCAAGGCTCGGGTGGGCCCCTTGGTCGGCGATAGTACTTTGTGCGTCATCACACATCATTGCTGGGAGAATTAAGGGCTGCCTTTCCAACGACCCTGGGTAAGGACAACTGGAAGCTTGTGGCTGATTTCCCTTGGACTCTGCCTTTGGCTTTACTAACTTTAATCTGTACCCTTTCACTGCAATAAACCATTGCCATGCGTATAACAGCTTTTCTGAGTTCTGTGCGTCCCTCTAGTGAATCACTGAACCTGAGAGTGGTCTCGCAGAATCCTCAAAACTCCTGCTACACCAAAACGTAACATTTCTTTTGGAATCTCTCATATTCTTTCCAGAGTCACAGATCAACTCAATATTATACTGGGTTAATTGGTTCACTGGAAAGAGCACTGGGACACAGCAGACTTGGATTCACATCCTGGTTCCATGACATGGTGGCGGGGGGCCCTGGGGCAGGCACAGATCTTCTCTGATCTGCCCTCTTTTGCCAAATGGGACAATATCTGCTCCACTACAATGGGCTGTTGTGTGAAGCACATCAGATAATGCATGTGACAACACTTTGAAAATTGTAGGGACTTTTCATCGTTAGGTGTTCTATATACTTTTAATACTTGACACAAAAGTGGAATCTTAATAGCTAATGCTGAGGGCTGAATTTGTGCCAGGCATTTTCATACAGTGGCTCATTTAATCCCCACTCTAGCATCTGCTTCATGTTATATGTGTAGGAAACTTTGTGAGGAGGAAATTAAACAACCTTCCCAGGGCTCTATAACTGGTAAAGAGCAAACAGGAACTCAAAACACAGTCTTCTGATTGCAGAGCTCGAGTGAGCCACCATTTTATAGTGTAATTCCATCCTTTCAAGTATGTCCAGCAAATTCAGTCTCTTAAATATGAAACCCCTTAGACGTGTGCAGCCTGTCATCTGAAAGTACCGAGAATGTCTTAGAAACCGTCCCTAAATCAAGGACACTTTATGAAATATACCACTCTTACCTAAGAACTTTCTGTTTTGTTTTGTTTTGGGTAAGGATATTTAGCAAGTAAACATATCTTGGCTCATATCTTAGGGACACACCAGCCAACAACACTACCGGAGAAGGGGAACTCGCTGTCTTTGCTCCCTTTTCCTGTTTATCCAGGTATTTTGGACAAACTTTCCTTTTTGCATACAACTGCCACCATCATGAGCAGAAAAATCTGTTATATCATCTGTCAAATATGTGAAGCATTTTCCACTGTCTTCTGACATAACTCAAAATCTCGATTGTGAAACATACCTTCAGTATTTCAGTCTTGCTTGTTTTTTCTATGTGGGTCAAGATGGAGACCGGATATCACTGCATTTCACTGACTAAATGAAGAGAGAGGTTTTGGGTACAGATATTAATGCATAAAACAGTTGAAAGTGACAACATATTTTGTTGTCCCTGACACTTCGCTACACATTTCTTCGCAGCCCAACATGCCAGGGGCATAAGAGACTAGGTAATATAGGTCAAGAATCCTTGGGCTTTCAAACCCACGTGTTAACCAGAATTGCAAACAAATAGGTCTTAAAACTCTCTACTTATTTAAAATGTATTATGTTGTTTTGGAATCTGTGTTTGCTGCGTTATGTGTTGACAATGTTGTCAGGCATTAAATTTAAATGATTAGGATGATGTAGCAGAAACAAAACAGTGTTCTTTTTCAGAAAACATCAATGCACTATTGAAAATCTGTATTGTTCAATAAGTAAAATTCCTTGTTAGTATGCAGTAACTTAGGCAAGGCAGTCTTTTAATCCTGTGAGTTTGTTCAGAAGCAGAAAAGGAATGTTTCTTTCCTTTTCAAGCTATGGTTTTCAAACCCCCTGGTAGGATGAATTTTGACCAGCTTTTGTTGTAACAAGAGTAGTAACTTCAATACACATATGTACCACCATGCACACGCAGGACCCCCATGTATACCCCCCTCTCATACCAAACACACCTGCATGCACGATACACACACCACACCACACACATACATACACAACATATACACAAACATCACACAAACACAAGACATTTCTATACATGCACCAAACGCACCATACCACACACACATTCCCTCTCACACCAAGCACACACCCCGCCGCGCTTACCCCGCACAAATGTGATCTAGCCACTGGCTACTTCCTGACCTACTTTCCAACCCTCTCTCTTGTTTTCTGTACTTCCGCTACACCCTCCCCCTTGCCACTTCTTGAACAAGCCAAACACACTCCTGTCTTTGCGTCTGCAGTTTCCTCTGCTGAGTTTCTCCTTCCCGGACATGCACATGGCTTACTCAGCTTTCCTAAGAAAGCCCTTCCCTGACCCCGTAATCAGGGGAGCACACAGATCTCTGTGTTGTCTGCCCCTCCCCATTGCTCTCCAGATTGGTCTTAACTTATCTACGCTCTTGATCCCAGCCACAAGATGTGAATGAGCCTTAGGAATAATTGAATCTAGTTTAACACTCTCATTTTCCAGACAACAAAATGGAAATCTCAAAAAGGAGAAGTAACGTGTCCAAAGTTACACAAATCATTCATTCATCCTTTCAGCAAATATTTAGTCAGCTCCTATGTGCCGACTCTGTTCTAAGTACTGGTTCTCAGAAGGGTACAAAAAGGGCAAGGAAACTTACATTCTATTCAGGGAGATAGGTAATAAACAAATGAACACATCGCATAATGTTAGGTAGTGATTAATGCTTAAAAAAAAAAAAAAATCCAGGAGGGAGGAAAAAGGAGCCAGCAGTAAGAAAGAGCCAGGAATAGTTGAGAAACGTTATCCCAAAGGCACATGGAGATACAGTCTGTTGAAATTCTCCAGATGTTGAAACATCTGCTCATTCAAGATGGTAGCCAGGTGGCACGCTAACTCACGAATACAGAAAGTTTAGCAAGGGGTTCCTTCACATTTGAAAAGGAGGCATAGTTTCTGAATCTAGGCTCAAGGCAAGAATCCTGTAAAAGACCCTTAGATGGTCTAATGACTCTCACTGTAGCAATAATTGCAGTTAAGATAATGGTGGAATCTGGAGTGAATCCACTCAAAACACTGTGCAGAATGAACCGTCGTAGAGTTTAGACACTCTTGTTAATGTCAATTACTGATAGTGGCTAGAGCTGACTTGAAATCCAGCAACACGGATTCTTCTGAGAAAATAATCAACAGTCTAAAAGTGGGAGCCAAGTTACTGAAAGGCGAGACCTTTCATGCCTTGGTCGTGCACAAGGCAAGACCAGAATCAGACTACTCATCTAGGAATGTCCTAACATACACTCATTCTGGAAGGTAAAAGTCCACTGGTGCCGTAAGATGTGGCCAAATGATAGAAAGGCTAAAAATGGCAGACCAGATCTGAGAAAAGAAGAGACCAAAAAGCAACAGAAAATAATTTCTTTCTCTTCTCATTCTTGAGGTTCTATACAGAAGGCAGGCACCGAATAGAAACATCTGAGTGTGTGGGTACACGTGCGGGCATGCATGTATATTTGTGTGCGTGCGTGTGTGTGCGTGTGTGTGTGTGTGTGTAAAAGAGAGGAAGGAACAGACATATTTTGGAGGAGCCCCTACATGTTTAATGATATGTCCTGTCTGCCATGTCTGGCACACTTCACCCAACTCATTATCTTTCGAAGGAAAGAATTCTCTTAGGAATGGTAGCCTGGGCTTTTATGCTACATGAACCTCCAGAATGAGGGCTGCTTCTCAGATCATTAGAACTGTTCACTGGCAATTTCAACAAAATAGGCCATTTGCACTTAAATTACAGGGCTGTCTTCAGTGACAAGGTTTGAGTGTTTCTGAATAAAGTTTCAAATCTCTAAAGTGGCCCAAACCTCTCAGCTTCAGTATAAACAGCTCTGGGTACAATGTAGCTTTTTGGGACTATATAATCCTTGTAATTTTAAGCATTAAAAAGATTCCTTTTTTGAAAGACAAAAAAATTTTCCCTCAATGTTTAGAAATCAGAATAGGAACATTTTAGAAATACGTTTTATATAGAAATCTATCTAATAGCATTATTGTAGAGCTTACTTAATATACATTAAATATTTTATTTCCTATAACAGATAAATCATTTTTGCAAAGGACTGCTTTGGATCTGTTGATGATTCCAATTCTGATCATTTCTATATTTGAAGATATCTATTGACTATGATAACATAAGGAGCTAAAATTACACATTTAATCAAAATATGTCATTGTCTAAATATGAAGGAAATAAAGTGAAATTAAGGTAATGTTGATACCCACTTCATGAAAAAAATTTGTATTAGGTTTTGTAATCAGTACCACGTGGGATCTTTCACAAGCTGGATAATAAACAGGAAGCCAATGAGACATTGCAGAATGTAATCTACAGATATGTTACTTTTCAACAGTTAAAGTGATTCAGAAGGTCATATGGATTACAAAATGTTTTACCACGAGTTCTTTTAATTCACGAAATAACCTATTTGATAGGTAGAAAGTATTATATTCATTTTATAGATGAGAAAACTGACACAGAGAACCTGAGGGAGTTACTCAAGGTTCCATGGCAAGAAAGTGACAGAGACAGGTGCAGAGTCCAAGTTTACTGACCCTAATCATGATGGCCATTCTTCAACCTGCCTGTCTTGCTGTACTATGCTTTACCTTCCAATAGAAGTTGATACCGTTTTAACTGAAGGAGTTGCTTAAAACTATTTCACAATGATACTGAGATGCTCAAAACAGAACCTAAAAATTGTCAGAAACATCCCTTAAAATTTGGAAGACTCAGGATTCTGAAAGATATTGAAGAGCTACATGAAAGACACTCTTTGAAGTTCTGGTGTGCAAGGTTTTTGTTTTTTTTTAAATAAATTTATTTATCTATTTATGGGCTGTGTTGGGTCTTCCTTGCTGTGCGTGGGCTCTCTCTAGTTGCGGTGAGTGGTGTGCAAGTTTTATGCAGATTATAAAGGCATGACTATTTGGTTGCTTTCCCAACTCTGATGGATCAAATTTCCCTTGGGTACCTCATGCTGCCTTCTTACTGTTTACTCACCCTTTAAAGTAAGTGATGGTCTGGCTTTTGTCATCTCCCATATCTCATTTTTAAACGGAATCAGGCTGAAATTCTTTTTTTAAAAGGGCTTAATAATTCCATCTGCTAAGAGGAAGGAAGAGAATAATTTATTTTTACCATTCAATCTTTTGACAGATGGACAGCCTAATTTTCTTGATTTATAAAGAGCTCATTCAGATAAATTAAAAGGTGAGCAAACCAATAGAAAAATGGGCAAAAGATATGATCATGAATCTTATAGTACAAAAACACAAATGGCCAATAAATATATGAAAGATGCTTATAATGAAAGAAGTAAATAGCAAAACACTGAGGTACTTATCAACTTAGAAAAAAAAAAATTGGATACTACTCACTCCTGGTGAAGGTATGAGGGAAAAATGACTCTTGTGTCCTATTGGTGAAAGTGTAAATTTGAATGCCCTTCTGGTGAGCAATTTGACATTGTCTATAAAAATTTTAATTGCATATATATATCTTTTAAAAGAACAATCTCTTTTTTTTTAAACATCTTTATTGGAGTATAATTGCTTTACAATGTTGTGTTCGTTTCTGCTGTATAACAAAGTGAATCAGCTATACATATACATATATCCCCATATCCCCTCCCTCTTGCGTCTCCCTCCCACACTCCCTACCCCACCCCTCTAGGTGGACACAAAGCCCTGAGCTGATCTCCCTGTGCTATGCAGCTGTTTCCCACTAGCTATCTATTTTACACTTGGTAGTGTATATATGTCAATGCCACTCTCTCGCTTTGTCCCAGCTTACCCTTCCCCCGTCTCCATGTCCTCAAGTCCATTAATCCCATTGTATGAATCTTACTATAAGGCTATATTGATGGAGTTCACCTAGATCTATGTATATCAAACTTTATTAATTACAGCATTATTTGTAATGGCTAAAAACTCTAAACAACCAATTCCTATCAGTAGGGAATTGGTGAAATAAAAAACAGACAAATTCATAGAAGCAAATACTGATGACTAAAAGATAATGTAAATCTGTATATGGAATGATTTTCAATATTTGGTAATAAGTTGAAAAACAAGTAAAGAGGTGTGTATAGTACGATCCCTATTCTATAGATTAAAAAAGAAACAGAAAAATAGACATAAACATGTGTACACGTGTACACGCATATGTGTATCCTTTTGCGTCATGGATGAATCACAAGACGTTATTCAATAGCGGTTACTTTTAGGTCAAAGATTGGGTGGGATGAAGTCAATTTGGTGGGGGCAGGGGTTGCTTTTTTCATTTTGCACAATTTTTGCTCTGTTTGAATTTCCTATTTTCTAACCAGACATTTGTATTATTTTCTGTTTGGTGTATTATTTAAGTGTTAATAAGAGATGTCTTCTCTATATTTCACTGAATTGAAAAAAAAAAGAAGGAAGAAAAAGAGAAAGGAAGGAAGGTGTTCCATGTGGATAAGGAAACAAACACATAAATTCCTGTCCACAAAGTCAATTCACATTACCTCCTGTCCTAATCTAATGAAGGCCTTGCATTCTAAATCTCCTCTTTATTTTTCCATGTGGCACAAAATGCCCATCATGTTATGAAATACTTCCTTGAGCATCTGAAGATGCTCTCACTTCTGGATTGACCATTCACGTCATGAAGCAGTCAGGGATCTCGGTCACTGGAAATTGTATCTTGAAAGTCACTATTAGGATTTTCTTTCTTTCCCTTGCCCTGGCGAGTAAGATACCTGATGTGAGGCGTCTTATGCTAGAACTGTGATACTGGTCTTCAGAGAACAGTGATGTACTTTATATGCAAAATGATGTTATTAGTGGAAACTCTGAGCTGTGACAAAGACGATCTCCTTGACCAACCTGTGTTCAGGCTCCTCTGAGCCCTCTTCTCGAACAGACTGCAACCTTGGCTTATAAAACTTGCAGGCTCTCGGAACAAGTGATTTTGTCCACTCCTGCCCTGTTCCCTCCACCACCGAGAGACTTAAACAAACACTAGCACAGTTTCTAACAGCTCAAGTCTGCACTCCTTTTCAAAGTATCTGCCTGAAAAAGCCTGGTGCTTCCAGGAGCATTTACTGTTTGTTCCTGGCCAAAACCTGGTAATTGGTAGACAGGCTCTTGCACCCTCTCTTTGAGCAGACACTTTAGAAAGATTGCAATTATAAATCCTTTCTCTGCCCTTTGAGATGTAATTCTACTACCCAGGACGGTTTCTTCAAGGGCCTGAGAGTCTTTGAAATGCAAACGTCTGTGGAGATGACTCTCCCACAGGCCAGTGGGAGGATTAGGGCTAAAGTTGGTAGGGCCTTACTTTTACTTGCCTCACTGCTCCTGCCATTAAGATAGGAGACATCTGTTTCTCTTCCAGATAAGCACCAATAAACAAAGCCAGAAGATCCAGTCACAAGGACCAACCCCCCTAACACTCCCCAGTTCCTTGCCCTTGGCCCACCCATGCCTTTTTTAAAAATTTATTTATTTTTGGCTGCCTTGGGTCTTCGTTGCTGCATGTGGGCTTTCTCTAGTTGCGGTGAGGGGAGGCTGCTCTTCGTTCTGGTGCGCAGGCTTCTTATTGCGGTGGCATCTCTTGTTGTGGGGCATGGGCTCTAGGCACGTGGGCTTCAGTAGTTGCAGCACGCGGGCTCAGTAGTTGTGGCTCGCGGGCTCTAGAGTGCAGGCTCAGTAGTTGCGGCGCACGGGCTCATTGCTCCGCGGCATGTGGGATCTTCCAGGACCAGGGCTTGAACCCCTGTCCCCTGCATTGGCAGGTGGATTCTTAACCACTGCATCACCATGGAAGCCCCCCACCCCTGCCTTTAAAAAGCCTCCTGCCTTTTGTTTTGGCAAAGTTGAGTTCAGTTCATACTGGATCCCCTTCCCTATTGCAATAATTTATTTCTGAGTAGAACCTATCTTCACTGTTTTAACTACTGTCCAGATTTATCTTTAGCAACAGATCTCAGTGAATATCAGGTCTGAACCCAGAATGCCCATGGTCATTTTTCCAAATCCCACTGGCATGATGTGTCCCCAGTTCCCACCAGTCCACTCCCATAATTATACCTGTCATTATTAGTGAACCAAGAATTATACAATTGCTTTTGGTCCAACCGTCTAGCCATGTTGTCTCTGATGTTTCAGGGCCCCATATAAGGGGTGCCCCAGCAGGACATCCATCAAAGCAAACTGTTTTAAGACAGGGATAGACTTGTCTTTCTTCTCTCAGTACAATCCCTACTACAGAAATCACGGCCCTTGAGGTACCTGGAAAGTATGCTTGCTGATGTCATGTTACCTTACCCAGTTTAGCTTATCAAGGATGAATTCCAAACTTGTGCAGATCTATAGACAGGTGAAAATAGTCAGAAAATATATTTGTGTCTTCGTAATTTAAATTAACTTGGTACTATTTTATGGACCTACACATAAAGAAAATATCCTCTAAAGCCTCCTTTATAAGAAAGATGGGAGGGGCTTCCCTGGTGGCGCAGTGGTTGAGAGTCCGCCTGCAGATGCAGGGGCCACGGGTTCGTGCCCCGGTCCGGGAAGATCCCACATGCCGCGGAGCGGCTGGGCCCGTGAGCCATGGCTGCTGAGCCTGCGCGTCCGGAGCATGTGCTCCGCAATGGGAGAGGCCACAGCAGTGAGAGGCCACATACCGCAAAAAAAAAAAAAAAAAAAAAGATGGGAGAATTACTTTTAACCTGTATTTTTAAACTTTAAATATGAAAAATTTTAAACACATATAAAAGTAGAATAGTATATTGAACCACTGTCTACTCATCAGTTATGGGATTACAATATTGTCATATTTCTTTCATTTTTTCCCCCCTGAATGTACTGTATTTCTAATAATAATCTTTAACAAAAGAACTTCTAACTTAAATTCCACAGATGTTGATTGTGCCCCAGCTGGGTGTGGTTCTCCTTTGGTAGTGATGCTGTCATTCAACTTCAAGAGGATGTTACTTGCCATCCTGAGGTCATGGTTTGGGTTTTATTCCAGTAATAGCAATCAATACCTTTAGGCTGAGTCACATGCAGTGTCCCCTCCAGTCTCCCTTTTAACTGACAGCACAGTTTCTGACGTAGTTGGGTAGGGTGAAGCGCGTAGTTAGGGCCATCTAGAAATCGACTTACAACACACTACAATGACTGAACTGACTTCACTGTCAGATGAAGCCTGCCCCTTAGCCTGCATGAGAATATTGTTTTCCTGATAATATAATGATGGCATTCAAGCTCTGAACTATAAATCCAAGTGTAAGACATTTAATTCTTCCTTTGCACTGGGACATCTTTACAGGGGCATTTATGTCAGAGGAAAAAGTCTTACTACAACTATATTAGGGTCATTTTTAGTTTGGGTAAACTGGGTCCAAGCTCCAGACTGCAGGCTTAAGTACACATAGGAATAAAAATTAATTGGTACAATATGGTTTTTGTTTGTTTGTTTGTTTGGGTTGTTTTTCGCGGTACGCGGGCCTCTCACTGTTGTGGCCTCTCCCGTTGCAGAGCACAGGCTCCGGACGCGCAGGCTCAGTGGCCATGACTCACGGGCCCAGCCGCTCCGTGGCATGTGGGATCCTCCTGTACCGGGGCACGAACCCGCGTCCCCTGCATTGGCAGGCAGACTCCCAACCACTGCGCCACCAGGGAAGCCCCAGTTATTGTTTTATTAAAAAAGAATACACATTGGAAAAATCTCAAGGTTTCCACTGTTGTTAGTTGTCCTTGATGCCAATGACTTTCCATGTAAAGCCCATTACTGCCCAGGACACTTACTTTCACCACAGCCTCCTCATTATTCATGTAAAGATGAAGCAAAACATGACAACAGGTTCGGCACAATCAGGAAGTTGGAGAACACTGAAAATGAGCCATGGAGGAAAAAATATGACCCATGCCCAGGTTGCTCGCTCCAACCTTCCTTCCCTTTTGCTCGTAGTGGTTTCTGCAGTGAGAATTTTCTGGTGTAATCCCAGCCAGGACAGATGATACGTAGAACAGAGCACCCACATTCACTCTAACAAGTTTCCAGGAAATGAGAGTAGTTGAATAGTTTTCTGCTTAATCCAGAGAGGCACTAAGATTCTGAGAGGAAGTAAAGGAAGGCTGTTGTCTTGCATTGGTTAAAGAGGGCATTTGGGGGGCATTCTGAAGAATCTGGGGGTGCATTTGCTCAGCCTAAGGGGTGGAATGCTTAGAAGAGAGTTTCAGATAGTTTTGTCATTTCAACAAGTAACGGTGACATGAAATCTTTATTGGATGAGTCAGTCTTCTTTTAAATAAGTATTGGCATGTCCCAAGTCATAGAATAAGGATATGGCTCCTCAGTTATAAAAGTAATTCATATTTATAAATACCAGCAAGATACCTTCAGTTTAAAACAAATATTCTTGGAGATAACCATTCTATGATAAGACTGAACGTAACAAATATGATTGTTATAATAAAATAAAATGTACACATTGATCTAACATATAAGTAATGTGTGATTGCTGTGATGCATTCCGTATGGCTGTTAGCATAACTGACTCCATCGTGGGCCCTTACAGTTTTTCCTGTCCTTCCGCTGACCCTACCCAGGACTGTACTGTGCAGTAAATCACTTCTCCAAAGTCAAGGGCTTTGTAATGAATAGATATTGTTCAATAATCATTAGGACTAGGTAGCCTCTATGCCCTGTTGGTTCCCAAACAATGATGAAAACCTTTGCTGATGTATTACTGGTGCCCAGGAGACTAGTGACCCATTCATGAATCTTGACTTAGGAATGCATGTCCTGTTTCCAAGTTCCGACCCCCATACCCTAGGTTAACTACAAAACTGTCCTAATGGCCCCTTGGCTGTGTGGAACGCATTTGCAAATGCTTCCAGATCTTTGTCTGTCAAATCCTGCTCCCACCTTGTAAGTTACCTTATAAAAAAACCAATCCATTGATAATATAGAGCTGCCTGCCTCGTTTTTTTTTTGGTTTCAAGATGCCTTCTCAGTTCAGTGGGCACTTTTATCGTTCTCTCCGTCCTCCAATGCAGGGGTTCCCAACCCCCGGGCCTCGGACAGCTGTCAGTCCACGGCCTGTTAGGAACCGGGCGGCACAGCAGGAGGTGAGCAGTGGCCGCTGAGCGAGGAGGGAAGCTTCGCCTGCCGCTCCCCGTAGCTCCCCATCGCCTGCATTACCGCCTGAACCATCTCCCCCTACCACCCCCGCCATCCGTGGAAAATTGTCTTCAAAACGGTTGGGGACTGCTGCTCGAATGCGTCCCTGTTCATCATGAGTAGTTAACTGTCAATGTAACTAGCAATTAATACGGACTTTACAGTCCTGTATCTGTAAACTAAAGCAACGAAGACAGCTTTAATAAGATGTTATTTTTAACCGTTTGAATTTGTAATCTGCTTGTTGGTATCAAAAATTTTACCCTACTCATGAAATAAATATTTCAGTCGTAATTAAACACTTTCCCATGATAATATCTGACATAAAAACAATTGTGATGAAGAAAGTAATGTTAAATAAACTTATTCTATTTTCCTGTTTACCCTTCTCAGAAGCATTTTATAGAAAATTGGGTAAAATGCATTCAGTGACATTTTATACCTTTTGTTTTCTTTTTTTAGTAATATGCTTATTTATTTATTTTTGGGTCTGTTGCTGCACACGGGCTTTCTCTAGTTACTCTTCGTTGCAGTGCGCAGGCTTCTCATCACGGTGGCTTCTCTCGTTGTGGAGCACGGGCCCTAGGTGCGCGGGCTTCAGTAGTTGTGGCGCGTGGGCTCTAGAGCGCAGGCTCAGTAGTTGTGGCGCATGGGCTTAGTTGCTCCGCGCCATGTGGGATCGTCTCAGACCAGGGCTCAAACCCGTGACCCCTGCATTGGCAGGTGGATTCTTAACCACTGTGCCACCAGGGAAGTCCCATCGTATATCTTAATAACACTTACTCTTTAAAAACGAAAGCTTCACTACTGAAAAAAAAATTATCCAAATGAAAGTTTTTCTACTACTCTAGCTCAGTGGCTCTCAGTTCACTATTTGTTAATAGAGGAATGTTAATTTCAAGTAAAATTTTACTTGAAAATCCAATATGCAAAAATGAATAATATGAAACTGCAGTGGTTGAAAAAGGGCATAGGGAGCTCAGGGTCCTACCTACTGAGTTTCTCCTTTGGGCAGAACTCAAGACTCCTGCCAAGCACAATTGGAAAACCACTGCTTTAGCCCATCATAAGGAAATTTATTCTTTCTGTGACAGCAAGCAAATCCAGTTGGTGTTCACCATGCTGTGGGACGTGGTTATGATGGACAGGCCACGTCTCATGCCTACCAGGTAACGTGCCTCCTGCTGGGATCCTTCAGAGTTCCTGACAGACACATGGCCCCTTCTCCATCCTTCGTATCTTGTGATTTAGCCACTTTAATCACGAGTGATTGGACTAGGGACGGGCACCAGATCAAAGGACAGCTATCTATAGGCTGCCCAGTGCCATGTAAGTAACCTGGCATGAGACTTCTGCCCAAGGGGACACTCCATTCTGAAGAGTCATTTGTTGACCTATCATTCTCTGTGGGGAATTTGAACTTGAAATGTACAGTGAGGAATGTGGCAAGGAGATATGCAGAAAGAAGGCGGAGAGCAGAAGCCTTGAGGCAAACAGAATTAGAGTTAGTTTGTTATGGCAGGAACAGTGAAAGAAAAGGAGAGAGCAGCTAAGTCATCATGCTGGCAGAGCCCTAAAGAAGGGGACAGCGGGCCCCTGGTTCAGAGTTCCCTTGACAGACCACTGGGACTTCTGACATTCTGTGAAGGAAATTTTGAGAAGCTGTCCTGTGCTTCCTCGCCATCCCATGTCGCCTTATACAAATCTTTATCCTGCAAGGTTACTTAAGCATTCTTTGTCGATTTCAATTTGGAAAAGCCTGACAAATGTCACTGTATAGTTTTCCTAATTTTCCAAACATATTATTCAGCTAGGAGATGTCATGCGAAACCAGGTTTGAACAGTAGATCTGTCAGTATCTCAAGTCTAAGAATATCAAACGTGTGGCATGTGCTCTTCCAGTTCCCACACGTGTGCCCCCGGCAGACATCAATAATTGAACGTGACCCCTTAAGTTACTAATGAGACAGGAATCAATTTCAGACATTTTTTCAGACAGTTCACTAGGCAGGTTACCAATCCTTATTGTTGATGTGAGAGTTGAAATCCATTTACAATTTCACTTTTGAATGGGATCATTTCTTTTTTTTTTTTCCTGGTAAGCAGAGTATTTGGGTACATCTGCTGTTTTCAATACTCTCCTTGGTGTCTGAAGTCTTCTGCTGAGGTACCAGAGGGGGTGCCTCTGGGGGAAGGAGAGTGAGGCCCACAGTGAGGCTGAACAATTGGAGTCCAGATAAAAGAGAAGCTATTTCACTTTTCTATCTGTATTGAATTTCTGGTAAAATTTTATGTGAGGGAAGTTTTTTACAACTGAGAAAAAAATTTTGAAATCACTAAATTATATCTCATCGTCTGGATCATAGTGTTCATACCACTGAATCATTTCATAGATCAATCTGACTTGAGGCTGTCAACTGCCATAATCAGCCAACTATTTAAACTTCTCATTTCAAGATCTAAACCTGTAGAACAACATTTCTAAGTACTTTATTAATAAATGATAAATACTAAATTAATAAATGATACCAAGATTTTCCATATGGCATTCACAATACTGTTCTCTTTTTAGGTATTAATGAAACATAAAAAATTATCAAGATGCAAAAGAATGTACATGCACTCTGTCAGTAATTGATAGACCAAATAGACAAAAAAATTAGTAAGTCTATAGAAGGCTTGACCACTCTACAACCAATTTGATCTAATAGTAATTTATAGAACACTTCACCCAACAACAGCAGAATACACATTCTCTTCCAATATACATAGAAAATTTACCAAAATAGACAATATTCCGAGCCATAAGACACGTTTAAATAAATTTAAAAGGATTTAGTCATGCAAAGTATATTCTCTCAGCACAGTGGAATTTAATTAGAAGTCAATAACAGAAAGATAATTAGAAAGTCCCCAAGTATTTGGAAAAAATAACACATTTCTAAATAACCCCTGGGTAATAAAACAAATCAAAGGGAAATTAGAAAGCATTTTGCACTAAATGTCAACGCAATCAAAACATACCAAAATGTGTGGAATGCAGTGGGATTCAGTTGACACAGTTCTTAAAGGATAGTTCCTAAAACTAAAATGCCTTTATTCAAAAGGAAGGTTCTGAAATCATTGACTTCAGCTTCCACCTTAAGTATTAGAAAATAAACAGCAAAGAAAACCAAAAGGGAGCAGAAGAAATGAAATAATAAAGATCAGAGTGAAAAATCAATGAAATATAAAATATAAATAACTGAGAAAAGGAATGAAACCCAAAACTGCTTCTTTGAGAAAAATCATTAAAATTGATAAAAACTCTAGCCAGTCCAATCAACAGGGAAAAAAAGAGAGAATAAACAAGATACTAACATCAGAGATGAGAGACAACTCAATGGATAGTAACAAGGATAATGAGGGAATATTATGAAAAACTTTATGCAAATAAATTTGATAACATAGATGGAATGGATGAATTCTTTGAAAGACACAAACTATGAAAGCCCATTCATTCTACAAGAAATAAATAACCTAAGTAATCCTACATCTATTAAAAAAATTGAATTTGAAATTAAAAATTTCCCACAAAGAAAACTCCAGGTTCACATGACTTCTCTGGTGAATCTCAACAAACATTTAAGGAAGAAATAATACTAATTCTACAAAAAATTCTCCAAGGGAATTGCAGAGGTGTGTTACTTCCCAGCACATTCTAGAAGGCCAGTATTATACTGAGACCAAAACCAAAGACACCATAACAAAAGAAATCTACACACAAATATCCTTCATGAAACTCAGTGCCAAGATTCTTAATAAAAGTTTAGCAAATTGAGTTCAACATTACATAAATAACATAATACATCTTGACAAGTGGGGTTTATCTCAGGAATGCACAGTTGTTTTAACATTAGAAAACCAATCAATATAATTCACCGTATTAATAGACTAAAATGAAAAACATGTGATCATTTCAGCAGACACAGAGAAACCATTTGGCAAAATCCAACATACATTCCTTATAAAAACTCACAGTAAACTATAAATAGAAGGGAAAATTCTCAACCTCAGGGGAAAAAAAAGGTTTTTTACAAAAAATCTTACAGCTAACATCATAGCTAATGATGAAAGATTGACTGAAATGTTTTCCCTATAAGAGTGAAAACAAGGCAAGGATGTTTACTCTCATTGCTTCCATTTATCATTGTACTAGAGGTTTGATCAATGCAGTAAGAAAATAAAAAGAAATAGAAGGCATTTTTGGAAAAGATTGGAAAGGAAAAAAAACTGCTTTTATTTGCACATGACATGATTGTGTATGTAGAAAATCAAAGGAAATCTATAAAAAAGCTACTAGAACTTATAAGTGAGTTCAGTGAAATTGTGAGATACAAGCCCAAAGGGCTAAAGTCAATTTGTTTTCTATATACTAGCCATAAGCAGTAAGAAATTGAAATAAAAATGCAATTCCATTTATAATAGTATCAAAGAATGTGAACTACTTAGGGATAAATCTTATAAAAGATGTGTAAGACCTGTACATTGGAAACTACAAAACACTGCTGAGAAAAATTAAAGACCTAAATAGATGGAGAGATATACTATGTTTATGATTCACAAGACTCAATATTAGTAAGATTCCAATTATTGTCAAATCCATCTGTACATACTACACAATCTCAATCAAAATCTAAGCAGGATTTTTTGTCAATTGACAAGTTGATTCTAAATTTCATATGGAAATACAAAGGACCTAGAACAGCCAAAACAATTTAAAAAAGAACAAAAATGGAGGGTTAACACAATCTGATATTAAGACATTATAAAGCTACTGTAATCAAAGCCGCATGTCATTGCCCATCAGGATAGACAAATAGATCAATGGAACAGAAGAGCGAGTCCAGAAAGTCCAGACCCACATATATATGAACAATTAATTTTTTTCAAAGATACAAAGGCAATTTACTAGAGAAAGGATAGTCTTTTCAACAAATAGTAGTGGAAACATTTGCAATCCATATACCAAGAAAAAGAATAACAACAACAAACTACATTCCACACCTTTTACAGTGTACAAAACTTAACCAAAAAAAAAAAAAAAAAGATCATCGACCTAAATGTAAAACGCAACATTTTAAAATGTTAAAACATTTAAAAAACTTCTGAAAGATAACATAAGTGAAACCCTTTGTGACACTGAGATACGCAAGTATTTCTCAAGTATGACACCAAAAAGACAATCCATACAATAAAACCTGATGAATTGAACTTCACCAAAATCAAGAATGTCTGCTGTTTAAAAGACACTGCTTTATTTGGTTTGGTTTGGTTGAAAAACCAAGCCAAAGACAGGGAGAAAATACTTGGAAATCATCTATCGGATAAAGGATCTGTATCCAGAATATATAAAGAACTCCCAAAACTCAATAATATGAAAACAAACAATGCAGTTAGAAAATGGGAAACAAATTTGTAAAGGCACATCACCAAAGATGATATAGAGATGGCAAATAAGGGCATAAAAAGTTGCTCAGCATCATTAGCCATTAGTTAATGCCAATTTAAATTACAATATAGTAACACCATACCTTATTAAAATATCTTAAAAAGACTGAATATAACAAGTATCAGTAAGCATCAGTAAGTGGAACAATTGGAACTCTCATGCACTGCTGTCGGACTTCTTAAAAAGATAAACATACACCTACCACATACCCAGCCATTTCACTCCCAGTTATCTACCCAAGAGAAACAAAAGCATATGTCTACACAAAGATTTGTTCATGAATGTTTATAGAAGCTTTGAATTTTTTGTAACAGCCCGAAATTGGAAACAACCCAAATGATCATCAACAGGTGGATGAATAAACACATTATGGTATATCCATACAGTGGAACAGTGTTCAGCAATAAAAAGGAATAAACTCTCAATACTAAAACAACATGCATCAATCTCAAAATAATTATAATGTTGAGTGAAAAAAACCAGACAAAAAGAGTATATACCATATGATTACATTAATATAAAAAATACAAACTAATCTATAGTGGCATAAAATAAATAAATGATTTCCTGGGGATGTGGATTAAGGAGGGGGTTAAGCAGCATGAGAGAACTTTTGAGGGTGATGAATATGTTCATTATCTTGATTATAGTGATAGCTTTATAGGGTGTATACATGTGAAAACATCAATTTATACACTGTATATTATTTATTGTATGTCAATTATATATCAGTAACTCTTCAAAATGTATGTATAAAGATGTTCATTGCACTCTTATTTATAGTAGCCCAAAATGGAAACAACAAAATGTCTAACAGTAGGGAAATGGCTAAATAAATAATAATGTGTTCATAAAATATAATTATCATGCAAGCACTAAAATATTTTCAGAAGAAACTTAATAACATGATTAAAGGGTCATGTTACAAGGCATATGTTAATAAAAAAGTGAATTCAAAATTATAGATAAGAATGACCGTGATAATCCTGATTTTGTAAGTTAAAATATAATAGAAACAAAATGGGAAGAAAAATCTTGTTTGTTTAATACCTGTGATTCATTGGGTCTATGGCATCTTATCACCTATATTCATCTTTTGTTCTTGTCTTCTTATATTCACCTAGTTTTCACTTGAATATAAAATATATTAAGGAAGGGGAAACAGAAATGTTCATTTTTTTGGATATCCTGGTGGACTTATTATAGAATTTTGCTGCATTGTTTTATTTATTCTAATGAAAGTATATACATCTTAACCATAGATTAAATAAGCTCCTTAAAGGGCAATGCTTTTGCAATCTCTATTCTCCAAAGATAATTGATGTCATAAAAATTAAGCATCTCTATATGACCTCTGCTTGGATAAAATCCAACTATGCATGGACAGATATATAAGGATATACTGTGTGAGGCTGTGCTCACACACTGTTTAGAAGGAGCCATGCTAGAGCTCAGATAATGTCATCATACCTTCTAAAATAACTTTTAGTGTTCAGAAAGAGGAAAGTGTTATTACCTAACAAAAGTTGTAGGAAATCTCTTTTACCGCTAATTGTAACTGAATATGGATTTCTTTAGTGTGACTGCTATCAAAGGTAGCACCTTGTTTTGTGGAAAACTATTTGGTCAAATAATCTAGGCTACGACATAACTGTATAGTTATACTAGAAAGTAAGATTTCTCAGTCAACAATGTTAAATTCTTCATTCTAATCTAATAACCTGATTTTCTATATTCTGCTTCCCACACTATGGTATGCTTCCCATGAAACTCAAATGTCCCCTACTAATGAGAAAATAGGGAAATAAAATGGGCATATGGTATTTGTTTTTGATTTAGGGGGTTATAATCTCCAGGAGGTCGGTGACTAATTCTTTTGCAATTTCTCAAAAATGGACAGGACATTTCAGAGCTCTTAATAAATTTGTAAACATAGAACAGATTTTTGATAAGACTTGCTCTGTATGCCAAGCTCTTACAATGGGACAAGATAAACTTGTAAATCATTGATCCAAGCACCAAGGATCGCAAGCATCTCCAGGTTCTCATTTTCCAGATCTGAGGGACTTAACTATAGGCTACAGAGAAGCTGCTTAATGCCTTGAGGACAATGTTCATTTTCCAAAAAAGAAGGGCAGATATTGAGAGCAGAGGTTGCCAGGAGAGAGGCACCATCAATCTAGTTTTCTATACTATATACCTTCACTAAAAGATTAAGGGGCTGCAAGATGTTCAATGACTTTCTATTACTGAGGACATAAGGAAAGCATTTGTATTTCATACTTAACAAAATATGGTTTGAGCAACTATGATGTAAGTCACAGCCCGACAAAGTGAAATACCAAGTTCTGGAACCAAGTACGCATGGTTGGCTTTCTGCCCATCTTCAGGGAAACATCATGTTGGCTCCAATTACAAATGAAGCACATTTTCTGTGGTGTAAACACTTAAGTCAGTGGCAAATCGGCCATGGTGCTTTAAAAAAAAAAGAGGGCCAGTGTGAATCACTAGATTATACGTCATCCTCCAATAGGATGCTTATTAGGCCAAGTGATGAATGCCTAATTAAAAATAATAATGATGAGAAACATTTAAAGTGATTACTATATGCAAGGTATACTCATTTTATTATTCCAATTAATTATAACATCAGTGAAGACTGAACTGTAATCATACTCGTTTTACAGATCAAGAAAGGGAAGTTGAGAGCATCTTTTCACAGCTTGTTTTGACAGAGCCAAGACAGATGCCTAAGTCCACAGTGCTCTTAACCACTTCTCTACCGCCCCCAATCAGAAGGAACTTCCTGAGGCAGCCTAGCCAACTTATCTAAAATATTCTCTTTGGACATTTAAGTAGACTAAATTAGTGTATTAGAAATTGTATTAGAACATGTTAAACATGCATTTTTGTACTTGCAGATTAAGTAAAAATTACAAAGGAAGGTTTCTTAAAAAAATTTCCAATATTTTGCAGTAACTAAAATAGTCAAATTACTATATGGACTTCAGTTTTATATATATATATACTTTTTCAGATTCTCTTCCATTGTAGGTTATTATAAGATATTGAGTATAGTTCCCTATGCTATACAGTTGGCCCCTGTTGTTTACATATTTTATATTGAATATATAGCAGCGTGCATATGTTAATCCCAAACTCCTAAGTTACCCCCAACCCCCGGCCATTTGATGGTGTCCTTTGATGCACAAAAGTTTTTTGTTTTTTTGTTTTTTGCGGTACGCGGGCCTCTCACTGTTGTGGCCTCTCCCGTTGCGGAGCACAGCCTCCGGACGCGCAGGCTCAGTGGCCATGTCTCACGGGCCCAGCCGCTCAGCGGCATGTGGGATCCTCCCAGATCGGGGCACGAACCCGCGTCCCCTGCATCGGCAGGCGGACTCTCAACCACTGCGCCACCAGGGAAGCCCAAGTTTTTGGTTTTGATGAAGTCCGAGTTAGCTATTTTTTATTTTGTGGCTTGTGCTTTTGGTGCTATATCTAAGAATCCATTGCCAGATACGAGGTCGTAAAAATTTAACCCTATGTTTTCTTCTAAGAGTTTTATAGTTTTACCTTTTGAGTTTATGTCTTTGATCAATTTTGAATTAATTTTTTTGTACATGGTGAGAGGTGAGGGTCCAACTTCATTCTTTTTCATGTGGCTATCCAGGTGTTCCAGTACCATTGGCTGAAAAGATTATTCTTTCTTCTTGAATGGTTTTGGCACCCTTGTCAAAAATAAGTTGATGTTAGACGCATTGGTTTATTTCTCGACTCTCAATTCTATTCCATTGACCTATATGTCTGTCCTTATGCCAGTGCCAGTACTGTTGTTTTTCAAAGAATGAGGCTTTACAAAGATTCATGGTTGACACAGTCCAGGATCTCACAACTCCAATATTTTTAATAAATGATTACCTAGCCTTGAGATTGGCAAATAATTTGGCTCAAATAATCCAATTACCTATTAAAACTTATACTTATCAATAGTGAACTGTTATAAAGTCACCTGCTATCTACTATGTTTAGGATGAAATTTATATGACAAAAATAAGTCACATTTTCTTATCTGACTGTGCTTTTTGAAAATCAAACTCTCAAAATAAAGTACATTATACAATTTTGGAATTGAAAATATTTAGACATCAGCTAGGCCAATCTATTTGTTTTTGTTTTACAGATTAAAAAATAAACCTTGGTGCTTTTCATAATAAAGATGTCACCTCTCCCAAACTGTGACCTAAGATGCATCTCCTCCATTAAATTCATTTGCAGACTAGAAATAATTCAGGTGTTTTGACAGACTGTGTACTTCTCTATAGGGAACAAACAATTATTGGTGTGCACAGAACTTATCAACACCTCTTTAGTAGTCAAGGCCCATCATACAGAGGTTGTGTCAGTAAATATTTAGATGATAGAATTCTGTATTTGCCTTTGGGATATTTGGCACCATGTAGACCCAAGAAAAAAATCTTATTAGTAAAGATTATTTTAACACAGAAACACACTGAGAGAATAATGTCATATTTTGAAACAAAATGCTAAAGAAATAAACTAATAAATCGTGGAGTGATTGATTCAGAAATATTTTTTGTGTTCTATATATCTTATATATTTAAATTTTTATTAATCTAATTAATATAGATTTATAGTGTGTTACTTTACAGGAATATGGCTTTACTGATGTTTAACAAAAGCTCAAGTGCTCTGTTATGGGCTGAATTGTGTCTCCCCCAAATTCACATGTTGAAGCCCTAAACCCCAATGTGACTATATTTGATGATAGGGCCTGTGAGGAGACGATAAATGTTAAATGAGGTGGAGCCCTAATCCAGTAAGGCTGGTGTCCTTATAAGAAAAAGGACGGACGCCAAAGCTCTCTCTTTCCACCACATGAGGACACAGCAAGAGGGCAGCCATCAGCAAGCCAGGAAAAGAGTCCTCACCAGAAACCTAGTCAGCCAGCAACAAGATATGTACTTCTCTGCCTCCAGATTGGGAGAAATACATTTCTGTTGTTTAAGTCGTTCAGTCTATTGCACTTTTCTATGGCAGTCCAAGCTGACTAACACATGTTTTTACATGCTGAAAACCAATCTATACCATTTCTTAGGATCAGAACCTAGCACAGCATTCACACTGTGTATACAATTGTTTTTCATTGTAGTTGCACATAAAAGGATTATATGAGGATGTAAGAGGTATCGATCTGAAAGGGGTCCTCCAATCTGCTGTAGATAATCATCACATCACTTAGACAATAAATGCTTGCACATTAGATGAATACCAAACTTGATCTCTAAGATGAATAAGGAGATTCGATCCATACCACATTTTTAACAGCAAAGAAACAGACTATTCCCTAATTGAAATCTTTCTGGAAGAAGGAGAGGAATAAAAATATGACAGAAGAAGAAGAAAAATAAGAACAGGAAGAAGAAGAAGGTGAGGAGACCAAGAAGAGAAAGGAGAGAAAACAAAGAAGGCAAATAGCTTTTTTTCTTATTTGTGTGTTTGTAAGCATCAGATGGCTACACCTTGGAAAAACTTAAAAAGTACATTATAATATTTAAGTAGAAATACAGGAAAGCTGATTCAATAATACAAATGCTATGTATACACTTTGGCTGAGAACTTAAATGTTTCACATGAGCACATGCACGCTTGAAATAAAAGAGCTCCAAGATTGAATATTTTTAAAGAAGTTTAATCAAGACTAAGGAAAAGAATTTTAATCTTAAAAAAGGATGCTATTTCTGGAACTACAACAATGTACTTGAATTAATGCAAACCAAGGAAGAATCTTAATAATCAAAACTCTGGGAGCTAAAAGCCATTTAAAAATTCTTTAAAATATTAAAGATTTAAAATTCCCAGCCAAGTTGTCAAAGGAGTGTAAGACTATGCAGGCCAGATGAATAAAGCCATCCTTTATACCTTCCTTAAATGCTTAATTCATTCACCTGTTAATCCATTCATTTGCCAATTGTTCTGGAAGACTTCAGTTAAATTCCCCGTTATAGACCTGACTCCCCTAATACCCAATGAGTGATTATCTTTCCTTTAACGAGAAACAACCAGGATTAACAAATGGGACCTTGTAATTGCATCAAAGTTTCATTAGCACACTTCCAGAGGACATTAAAATTTAACTGCTGCTTGTGATAGAATGTGTGGTGCCTTTAAAATTCCCATGAAAACTCTTTTAGTGTCCAAGAGAGGGGCTTGCTCACTGAGCTCATCTCCAGTGAGGTAAGAGAATTCTGACTGGTTGACTTAGAGCTCATCATTCTGTCCAAGAGGAGGCAATCAGTGTTGACAATACCTTCCTTTTTCGAAGCAGTTTCTAGTCGCTCCACATGAGCGCAACTATGGCTTTAAGACAAATCCTTCTGTTCGCTCCCTGAAAATTACAAAACGGAAGGTACAAAAAGTCACAGACATTGAAGGGGGCAGTGGTGGCCAGGGTGGTGGAAGAAACCACACCAGCAGAGGCCAGAATCCAGAGCAGATATCACCGGAAGGTGGTTTAATACTGGTTTTGGCAGAGAATAAAGGAGCACTAAAAGGTCATTTTAACTGCTCTCTGATTCTTGTGCCTGAAATTTCCTCTATCATTGTTATACAGCTTCCAAACTAGGCCTAATCCAGAGAAGTTTGCCCCCGTTGGTTTGCACAAGGTCCTAAAACCACCATCCATTTGTTCATTTATACAAACACATATTGATAACCTATGTGCCAGGCTTTACTATATACCCCTTCAGATACTTAGATAAACTGGTAACATCACATTATATTCAGATCACAGGGATTGAGACTTGAATTGACTTATTTTGCAATATTTCTTCTTTATTATTTTTGAAGAAGATATCAACTTTGGAGTAATTTAAAGTTAGTTAGTTTCTTTTTTCCTTAAAGAATCAATTTTATTTATTTATTTATTTTTCAGTGTGTTGGGTCTTCGTTGCTGTGCCTTGGCTTTTCTAGCTGTGTTGAGTGGGGGCTACTCTTCGTTGTGGTGCGTGGGCTTCTCACCATGGTGGCTTCTCTTGTTGCGGAGCACAGGCTCTAGGCGTGTGGGCTTCAGTAGTTGCAGCATGTGGGCTCAGTAGTTGTGGCTCACGGGCTTAGTTGTTCTGTGGCATGTGGGATCTTCCCAGACCAGGGATCAAACCCATGGTCCCTGCACTGGCAGGAGGATTCTTAACCACTGCGCCACCAGGCAAGTCCCCAAAGTTACAGTTTTCACCTGCACATAGTCTAACTTCCCAAACCTTCTTCCCACCTGTATCTCCAGACTAGGCTGTTAAACTTTGCTTAATGAACTTTAGGAAACATGAAAGAAGATTCTCTTAGAAACTTGCTTGTCTTGGAGTAAGATGCTCAAAATGGAAAGTCAGATGCTGGCATGATCGAGCTCTTAAAGGCTTACCCTCAGGCCTGTCACTTGGAGGCAGTCCCTGGTAACAGGGGCCTCCATTGCTGCTCTAGCTGGAGGGCTTGGTGGCAGCAACCTTAAGCCTTCTGAGATAGGGACAATTGCTGTTTCTTGAGAAAGTTCTACAGGTCAAGTGACAGCAGGAGTTGCAGAGAGGCAGCCATTGCTAACCTAGGGCAATGTAATTTTGAGCTAGAATCGAGGTGTGTGCATATATCTTATGAGTCTGACACAGATCTGTTCCCGGGGCAATATTCTCTGTCTCTAGACAAACCAGAGTCTGGAGAAAGCTGCATTTCCAGCTTTTCTGGCCACATTGTAATTAGCTGAAAAGCTTCTGCCTAGATCTCTGCTTCTAAGTCAGAGGCTGCATGTGGAGACAGAGGGCCCGAGTGTGAATCTAAGTTCCTCACTTACTATTTATGTGGGCCTCAGTTCTGTCATGTGTCTACTGGAGGAGATTAGCATCCACCTCCCGGATTTGCTAGGAAGAAAAATGGTAGAAGACAAGCCTCAACCGTAATGGTGCGTGGTGGACGCTCAGGGAGGTGTTCTGAATCTGAATTTTGATAGCTGCTCTCTCTACAGAAGTGTGCCTCTCTCTTTATTATGGCTTTGTGTCTCTTCCTACACCCAACAAATCTTCAGTAAATTACCAAAGACCCAAACTGAGTTTTTTCCCTTGTAATTGGAATCACAGGAGAAGAGAGAATTATGCAAACAGACAAAGGGATTTCTCAGTGTGTTTCTCAATGGTCTCTTCAATAAGTGGTGCTGGGAAAACTGGACAGCTACATGTAAAAGAATGAAGTTAGAACACTCCCTAACACCATACACAAAAATAAACTCCAAATGGATTAAAGACCTAAATATAAGGTTGGACACTGTAAAACTCTTAGAGGAAAATGTAGGAAGAACACTCTTTGACATAAATTGCAGCAAGATCTTTTTTGATTCACCTCCTAGAGTAATGAAAATAAAAACAAAAATAAACAAATGGGATTTAATTAAACTTAAAAGCTTTTGCGCAGCAAAGGAAACCGGAAACAAAACAAAAAGACAGCCCTCAGAATGGGAGAAACTATCTGCAAACGAAGAAACCGACAAGGGATTAATCTCCAAAATATACGAACAGCTCATGCAGTTCAGTATCAAAAAAACAAATAACCCAATCAAAAAATGGGCAGAAGATCTAAACAGACATTTCTCCAAAGAAGACATATATGTGGCCAAAAATCACATGAAAAGATGCTCAACACCACTAATTTTGAGAGAAATGCAAATCAAAACTACAATGAAGTATCACTTCCCACCAGTCAGAATAGCCATCATCAAAAAAATCTACAAACAATAACTGTTGGTGGGAATGTAAATTAGTACAACCATTATGGAGAACAGAATGGTGGTTTCTTAAAAAATTAAAAATAGAGCTACCATATGATCCTTTGGTCCCACTCCTGGGCATATATCCAGAGAAAACCATAATTCAAAAAGATACATGCACCCCAATGTTCATGCAGCACTATTTACAACAGCCAGCACACAGAAGCAACTTAAATGTCCATTGACAGAGGAATGGATAAAGAAGATGTGGTACATATCTACAACGGAATATTACCAGGTCATAAAAAGAACAAAATTATGCCATTGGCCACAACATGGATGGACCTAGAGATTGTCATAATGAGTGAAGTAAGTCAGACACAGAAAAACAAATATCATAGGATATCGCTTATATGTGGAATCTAAAAAAGTGGTACAAATGAACTTATTTACAAAACAGGAGTCACAGACGTAGAAAACAAACTTATGGTTATCAGGGGATAAGATCGGGGGAGGGATAAATTGGGGCATTGGGATTGACATATACACACTACTATATATAAAATAGATAACTAATAAGAACCAGTTGTATAGCACAGGGAACTCTACTCAGTACTCTGTATTGGCCTAAATGGGAAAAGAATCTAAAAAAAAAGAGCGGATATATGATCATGTATAACTGATTCACTTTGCTGTACACCTGAAACTAATACAACATTGTAAATCAACTATACTCCAATAAAAATTTAGATAAATAAATAAAGCCCTTCTCTATAGACTTATTTTTTAAAACACACTTTAAATAAAGGAAACAAATAGTACTGTAAAAATAAAATAATACTTCTTTTCTTAAAAAAAATAAAATATATGACTCTCAAAACCACATTCTTAAAAGAAATTCCATTTTTGGCTGTCCTTTGAGCACGTGCATTCCTCTGCCTACATGTCCCACAAATTTCTGATGCCAACGAGAAGGCCATTCAAATCCGGTAAAAGTTGACTGTCTGAAGCCTTCCAATATTTCTTCTTCTTTTCTGCGGGTGGGATCAGGGTCAGGGCAGGACATGAAGCAGGAAGTGTCACCAGCATGGATTAGTGTGATGAAAAGGATAAAAGCTGAGCAAACAATCATACTTGGACAAGGCTTGGTGTCCTCACTTCTAAATTGGGGGTAAAAATGCCTAATCATACAAGGGGTGTGCGGATTGAACTAGATAATTTATGGAAGCTGCCTAACACACTGCCTGCTACATAGTATGTGTTCAAGTCGGTTATTTTCACTCTCATCTGTGGATCCTAAATTCAGAGATATTCCCGTCTTATGACTTCCCACAGCCTTCTCTTTTCCACGAATTATGTCCTGACTTGCATTATAATAATGGAATAGACATCCTCTCCCCACTCCTTCAGGACAAGGACTCTGTCTGATTCCTCTTAGTACATTCCAGAGACCTAAACCGGTCATAAAAACATTCACTTATGGAATGAATAAGACATCCCATATAATTAGGAGGGGACTGTGTGTGGTTTTAAAGAAAGCTAGTTCTATTTGTCAGTTTTCGGTAAAAGACTGTAAAGACAAACGTACCAAGAGTGGGGGATTATTAGTTAAGAGAAAGAGAAAGGAATTTCCACCTGGTTTTGTACCCAGCAGGGCAGGAGGATGTTCCCCGGGGCAGATCAATGACTATCTCTTGCCCAAGAAGCTCACTGAAGATTGAGGTTCTCTACTGTAGAAATGAAACTGTAGTCTCCCAGTTGAACGGAGCAAGCACTTGAATATTCCAGTACTCCCTGGAGCCCAGAGAATGGGGAATCTTTTAAAGGGCATAAGAGAAAAGCAAGCATTATGTCTGTTCTAAATATTTGCAAATAATGGGACCGTACAAAGTTTTGGCTAAAGGATTACAACATTGGAAGGTATTCTGGTAAAGTAATGTACCCCGGAAGCGGCTTTCCTATGAAGAAAACACAAATTTCTATTTGCTAAAGTCTGATACATAGATTGTGATCAAAATCACAAATAAACCTTCAGCCAAAATTAACTGTTTTGTTAAATAGAAACCACAAGGGATATAGTGGGTAGAAACAGTTGCTGCATTTTCTGCACTAACACCATGGAATATGGAGGGATATATTTTCCTGCAAGACAGAGCTAATGAACTATAGTGAAATGTGCCTCAAGACTCTTACTGAAATAGCACTTTAAAAAAATTCTGTTTGGAATTTAAACAATCAAGACCGTATTCGTAAGGCGTTAGGAAATGAGGTTACTATTCAGCGGATTGGAGGAATCGATCCCCTGTAGCAGAAGTGCCCCTTGTATAACAGACAGAGACTATCGAATAATCCCAGGTTTATGCTGGGCTCGGTGCAGTGTTGGCCACATAACAAGTGTTAAATAAAATAATAGCAACATGTGACATAGGAGCCTGATTCTCTCATTCTTAATGCTAAACCTACATACCAGATGGTTATAACACACCCGTAATCAAGCGCAGAGCCGTGTGGGCTGGGGTCTGGCTGTGGCAGCTCTGAGTCAGGCGGCTGCCTTCCCCGCCCCGTCTTGTGGAAGAGCTTCTCGACCTCCGCAAACAGTTATTAGGGGGCAGTGCTGGGGCTTTTGAGAGCTCACAGAGCCTTGGATGGGTTCAGACAAGTCCTGAGTGACGCCAGTTTCCTTCAACTATGCGTGGAATGACACCTTATCAGTTCCCTTTACCACTGAGAGAAGCAGCTTTCTAATAAGATCTGTAGATACACTGGGGCACCTCAGCTAGAACAAGTACAGTTGAGTGTTCGTGAGACTTGAAAGTATTAGCTCTCTAAAAAAAAAACTCGACCTTGAGGACACCACACTGAGTGAAATAAATCAGTCATGAAAGGACAAATACTGAGTGATTCCACTAATATGAGGTTCCCAGAGGAGTCAGATTCATAGAGACAGAAAGTAGGATGGTGGCTGCCGGAAGCTGAGGAAGGGGGAGTGGGGAGTTATTGCTGAATGGATGCAGAGTTTCGGTGTTGCACAATGAAAAGAGTTACGTGGATGGATGGTGGTGGTGGCTACACAACAATATGAATGTCCTTAATACCACTAAACTGTACACTTAAAAATGGCTAGAATGATAAATTTTATGTTATGTGTGTCTTACCACAATTAAAAAATTTATAAATAGGCATATTAATAAAAACAGAAATAGACTCACTGACATAGAAAACAAACTTACAGTTACCAAAAGGGAAAGGGTAGAAGGGAGGGAAAATTAGGAATTTGGGATTAACAGATACACACTACTATGTATAAAGTGGATAAGCAACGAGGACCTACTGTGTAGCACAGGGAACTATATTCAATGTCTTGTAATAACCAATAATGAAAAAGAATATGAAAAAGAATATATATATGTATAACTGAACCACTTTGCTGCATAACTGAAATATTGTAAGTCAACTATACTTAAATTTTAAAAATTTGAAAAAATATATAAACAGACACATAAATAAAAATCTAATAAACACTTATTTCTTCTGAGGGTCAGTGAAAACCCTCATGATGTTCCTCCCATCATAAAAAGAGAGCAGACGCGTGTTGAAGCATCTGAGAGGCGGTCCTCCACAACGTTCTTTCTTGTGGGAGTTGGTTCTCCCTAGAGCATAAGCCCTTCCAGACAGTGTGATACCATCTTCATCTTTGTGTCCTTGTGGCTCAAAATATGAGGTCCACAGTGTCCCTGGATTTATATTACTAAGATAACCCAAATGTTAAACGGACTCTTCAGTTTTACCAAAATTTAATTATCAAAAAAACCAAAAAAATCAGACTACTTCTAAAGCAACTGAATTCAGTGGGAAGAAAAATGTATTTCTCTTTGAAATTTGAAGTTATATAAGTCAAACTTCAAAGAACTCCAGCACATTCTTTCATGCTGCATATGTTGTTTTGAGCTGAAGAGCTCAAGCCTTTGGTGCTCTGATCCTATGTTTTCCTGAAACTGTAGCCTGGGAAATCAAACTTCACATTGGACCAACCTCTGCTATGTGTTGGTTATTGACTCGGCAGAGAACAACCTGATCCATAATTACATGAAAGAAAATGCTCGTTTGATCTAAAAATGAAGCTCGTGTTTTCATGATCAAAGCAGCTTCTCAAGGAGAATCATACCCTTGCATGGATTATGCTCCCACATCCTGACGCAGAGGCCTCCTGAAACCTTCCTCACTTGACTTTCAACATGAGGCTCCTTCTCTTACGTTGATATTCTCTACCAGGCAATAAGAATGTGATGGAGTATCTTTGTGTCTTAAGGGTCTCGTCTCCCTAGTCATACTCAAAGTTCCTTGTGTAGAGAGATACCATATTTTGTTAGTAAAGTTGGGTCAGATCCTATGCCGGACACGTTGTCCTTGTCAACTACAAACTGTTACCCAATATTTCCTGGGTGAAATGTGCTTGCAATTCATAATTAAGTGATTGGTTGAATGTCTATTGACTGAATGAAAAATTGTTCATTGAAGTCAGTCTCAACGCAACCACTGGACTTCCCTCTTCACTGACAGCTATGCCTGCAAAACTCGCATTACACACTCTAAACTCAACCAAGTGGGGACAGAAGTGATTGTTGGCTGTCCTCTGAATCAGTAATTTACATGACAGATCGTTCATTCTTTTCTCTCTCTTTGTTCATCTACTTAAAACATGTTTTTTATTGTGGTAAAATACACATGTACATAACATTTGCCATCTTAAGCATTTTTAAGTGTGCAGTTGAGAGGCGTTAAACACATCCATCGTGTTGTGCAACCAACAGTACCATCCACCCACAGAACTCTTTGCATCTTGCAAAACTGAAACTCGGTACCCATTAAACAGTAAGTCCTCCCGCCCCCAACACCACTAGCCCCTGGCAACCACGATGTTACTTTCTGCCTCTATGATTTTAATTATTCTAAGTACTTCATATCAGTGGAATCATACAGTACTTTTCTTTTCATGACTGACATTTCATAGGGTGTATGTCAAGGTTCATCCATACTGTAACATATGTCAGAATTTCCTTCCTTTGGGGCTTCCCTGGTGGCGCAGTGGTTGAGAGTCTGCCTGCCAATGCAGGGGACACGGGTTCGAGCCCTGGTCTGGGAGGATCGCACATGCCGCGGAGTGACTGGGCCTGTGAGCCACAACTTCCGAGCCTGCGCGTCTGGAGCCTGTGCCCCGCAACGGGAGAGGCCGTGACAGTGAGGGGCCCGCGCACTGCGATGAAGAGTGGCCCCCGCTTGCCACAACTAGAGAAAGCCTTCGCAGAGAAACGAGGACCCAACACAGCCAAAAATAAATAAATTTTAAAAAGTAGGACAGGAAAGGAGGATAGATGGGAAATATAAAAAAGAAAAAAGAATTTCCTTCAATTATAAGGCTGAATAAGATTCCATTATATGCATATACCACATTTTGCTTATCCATTCATCTCTTGATGGGCATTTGGGTTGCTTCCATGTTTTAGCCATCGTGAATAACATTGCTATGAACATGACTGCATGTTTACCTACTTTTTAGCTCAACCAAAGTCCAGAGTAATAATTCATTTAGAGACACGAACACCCTAAGAGGACCGGGAAAAGCAAGAGGATTCATGAACAATTTCAGCCACTAGCAAATATCCTTCAAGCCATCTATTTAAGCCAGTTCTAAACTCCATTGCATTATGTGGAAGAATAATGCAGAATCTCCAATTTACTAGGTTAAAAGTCACTCAAGGTGAAAAAAAAAAAAGTCACTCAAGGGTTCCACACACTGATCAAATCTCAATATGTTTTGGGATCAGAGAAATGTTTGCTAGAAGGGATATGCGAGACCATCAAGTTTAGTGATTCCCATTCTTGGCTGTACATCAACATCACCTGGGGCTCTTAATAAAAATACCGATGCATAGATCCCATTCCCAGAGATTCCAATTTAACTGGCCTGGGGGTAGGCATCAGTATTGTTCAAAGTTTTTCAGGGAACTAACGTATAGCCAGAGTTGAGAATCACTGATATAGCTCAACCCCTTCCTTGCCCCCGTTTAGAGAGAGAAACGGAAATGATATGCTGAAAGTAACACAGAAGTTGGTAGAATGATGCAAAGAGGAATTTTAAAATTCCAAATCTAGTACTCTAAACCTTTTGAAACTTCTTTTTACAGTACTCTGCCTCCAATTCTGTAGAAAGTGCAAAAATATAAAGTACTCTCGAGTAGGTGATTTTTATTCAACCTAGAATAATTTAAATTGTCATTAAAGGCAAACTGGAGTTTATTTTAGTTTTTTTCATTTCAATGTCTGAACGGCAATGAATCCAAAAAATGCAAGAATTCCACCTATTATCAGAAATCTGCCAAAGGAAGACAAAGTCTGTGTGTGCCTTGAAATATTATACACTGCTAAAATTAAATAGATGAATCGGAGGCACAAAGTTTAAAGAAGAGAAGGAAACAGAGATGAAGTAACAGGACTGATTCTAAAGATGATTCCATTCTGTTGTAAAAGTCAAGTAATGGAAACCTAAGAGGAAATACAAATGGCCGATAAACATATGAAAAGAGCCTCCGTCTCACCAGTGGTCAGGAAAATGGAAATTAAACTACAGCTTGATTTATCAGATTAGGAAAAAGTAAAACATGGATAACATCCAGGCCTGGCGAAGACATGGGGAAAAGGGGAATCCAAGGCACGTTTGGAACATGTGTCGCTTCCAAACAGTCTCTGAACAGGAATGTACAGAGTACCAAAGACCTTGGGAGAGGAAGTCCTTGGGAAAGATCTGTTGTTCTTCATTAACTCCGTAATTTTGCCTTCCACTCAGATTCTTGACAAAGAGAGACCCAAAGTGGGAGTTTCTAGCTTTGGACCAGTCTTCTGTGGCTTTTTCCATGGCTCCGATACAGGAGACTTTAAATTCCTACTTTCAGCTTGAGCGAGCTTGAGTCCATCTTGCCACTTGCTGTTGATGAGTCCACATTACTACAGAAGGTAGGCACTGCATGCAAAAGTTTCTTAGGGTGGCCTGGCTGCCGGGGCATATGTTCCAATGAACCCACTGAACTTCTGATTTTCTTCCTTAATCTCCTTGAAGCAACATTTCTGTACGCAAAGGACCCTAATTCTTTGTCTTAGGTCCTGTGTAGTGTGTATGGATCCGCTCCTGAGAAGCTCAGCAGTGTTTGGGCTACGCTCCCTCTCATGGGCCCTTGCTCCCATCCAGAGCCCACTCCAGCAGTGGCTCTCAGTGTTCTCGACTGGAGAAAGCAATGCTCACCCACTCCTCCATCCCGGATTCCCCATCACCGTGCAAGTCCATGAGTTCTATACTCCTGGATGGTAACCTTCTCAATAGCTCAGTTGCTGGCGGTGCATCTCCCACCATTTCCTGAGTGCTGGCTGGTATCAGGACAGTACTTCATTCTGCCATATTCTCATTTTGTCCTCCAACAATCCTACAAGGTAGTTATTATTTTTATTTCTCTTTACGTATGAGAAAGCTGAGGTTTAGAGAGTTTCAATGGTAGTGATTATTTTTATTTCTATTTACATATGAGAAAGCTGAAATTTAGAGAGTTTCAATGCCTTTCATGAGGACACCTAGCTTGTAATTGGCCCTCTTTTGCTGATCCAGGAGTGTCACCTGCGTGTAAAATAGTTTTGAGGAGTGAAAATATACTCTTCCACCAATTTCCTCTTTTAGGGGACACTGTATCTGAACATATCCCTGAGGAACCAGTTAATGTGCGGGATGCTAACCCCAGGCTGGTGACTCCAATGACTAATCCCTGAGCCACCTCCACTGAAGGAAGAAGCCTCTGCTGCCATTGCTGCCACCTGCTGGAAACTGGTCTCTCTGCCCAAGCTGATGTCAGGGCCATGCCATGGCCCTCCCAGGTGCTTTAACTTCCATCCATTGCACCCTCTCCTTCTTCTGGGACAATGGTCAAAACCTCAACAAGTTTTCCTCCATATATCTTCCTAAATTGGGGCCCCAAGGGCTGCCACCTATCTGTTCCCACCTTTTCCTATTGGGAGAAGAGAGAACAGCCTCCTTCCTCCTAGAGCAGAGCATTTGCTATCCTGTCTCATAAAGCTGGCCAAGAAAAGCAGGACAGTGTTCTGTGGAGGTGGGTGAGACTCTGATCCCAGTGAGATCCCCAGCCTCTTCATGTGATGCAATACGGTAACTCCTTTGACTTATGACACTTGGCACAGAGTTCTCCAATCAGAACTTCAGGAATCTCTCGTGAGTATGAATCAACAATGAAGACTTGATTATCAAAACTGATGTCACCCCCTTCCTCCTACTGACTTCAAACAAAGAATTTGGGTACTCTGTGTACAGAAAATTTGCTTCAAGGAGATTAAGGAAGAAAATCAGAACTTCAGTGAATTCATTGGAAGATATGCCCCAGCAGCCCAACCACCCTAAGAAACTTTTACAACATGAAGTGCTTGCTTTCTGTATTAATGTGGACTCGTCATTAGCAAGTGGCAAAAATGGACTCAGATTCACTTAAGCTGGATATAGGAGTTTTTATGTCTTCTTGTATACTAACCATGGAAAAAGGCACAGAAGATTGGTCCAAAGCCAGGAACCCCTCTCTGGGATTCTCTTTGTCCCTAATCTCTGCCTCTCTCCGCAGGCTGGCTTCACTCTGTCTGAGTTCAGAGGTGCTAGCGGAGAGTTTGAAGGGAGAAGAGGATGGGCATGGAGAACAGCATCCCAAGCTCACATCCCCTCCCCTCCACAACCAATGGGAAACCCTTCCCAGTGGCTCCACTTAGAAAAATCCCGGAGAAGGATTCAAATAGTCCACTTTTGGATCATGTGACCATCTCTGAGAACTGGAATGGTCTTTGTTACCATAAGAAAGAGGAAGGAGTACTGGGCAGAAAATGAAAAATGGCCATTACCGTTCTACATAATGAATAAGTGTTTGTAAGATTTACATTTATTTTGTTTAATTTTCATCATCAATTTTGTTTAAAAAAAAAACAGTTTAAATAGATTTCCATGGAGAGAATCCCAAAGGATAAAATTATAACCAATGGAAATTAGGTCTTAACTTATTATCCATATTTTTCCTTTATCCCATTTGTCACTATTTTAATTATATGCTTATTGTATGATCATTTGATCATTTGATAATTGCTTGTCTGCTCAACTGGAATGTAAACTCCATGAGGGCAGGGATATCTTTATTCACCATGATTTCCTCAGCACCTAGAACATTCCTGGCATACAGTTGGCATCCAACACATTCTGTGAATGACTGAATGAAGAATCAACTCAACCTTTTCTAGACAATGTAAGGCAGCACCATGTGACTCCAAAGTTAGAGAATCATAAGAACCAGCGACAGAAAGAAAGAGGAAACGAGATGAGTGCCTGGAATTAGAAGATCCAACTAGAATTTCCCTGGTGGCACAATGGTTAAGAATCCACCTGCCAATGCAGGGGACACGGGTTTGATCCCTGGTCTGGGAAGATCCCACATGCCGCGGAGCAACTAAGCCCGTGCGACACAACTACTGAACCTGCACTCTAGGGCTTGCGAGCCACAACTACTGAAGCCCGTGTGCCACAACTACTGAAGCCCGCGCGCCTGGAGCCTGTGCTCCACAACCAAGAGTAGCCCCTGCTCCATACAACTTGAGAAAGCCTGCGCGCAGCAACAAAGACCCAACGTGGCCAAAAATAAATAAATTTATATAAAAAAAGAAGACCCAACTAGCCTCACCATTCATGGCCAGGAAATCCACAGAACAGAAATGGTAACACCAAAGAGTAAGGGTCTAATGAGCTAAACGTCAAAAATCTAAGACGGTCGTAAAAGAAAAAGGTTCAAAGTTCTAGCTAATTCTGAAAATTTTAAAGTTTACGGAAAAGTTGACATTTATATTATGCGAAAAACAGAATTTGTTTAAAAAACCTACCACCTATCCCTATATTTCTATTTGACCCAATTTCCAGATGGAAATATCATCAAGCCAGACATCCAGAGAGACCTCCTCATCGGCCTGTGTTTAATGGAACTACACACTCATGAAAACACACTGCTTGGGTACTTCACTGGGTTGTGCTAAAAATTATGGCCTGCAAAGACTCTCGATCGCACATGCTCTTGCCCTATGCACACTTTAATAAAACACGACTCTTTGAGCTTCTGTTAATTAAGCTCGCAGTTTCCGGTGACCTGGACTTCCTGTGCCTGAGGCCAGGCCATGACACTGGCTCCCCAGCGTGGTTCTTAACACACAGAGAGAAGCAGATCTGGGGGAGAGGGTGCCACGCAGAGGAGGCTGTGGGCCCTGAAGTGCATTTGCCACAGTGGGGAAATGCCATTCCACCTGGATGAGGGCCAGGGCCTGAGACACAAAGAAAAAGGTTGGAGGAAGAAGAAAAAAAGCATGCTCTGACAGGAGGAATTTACTTTTTCTTTAAATTTCTTCTAAGAAAGGTGGACAATGAGAAATTTTGAGGCTGAGGGGTGCCCTGTAGGAAACCAAGACTTCTGTGAGGTCAGGGGAGGGGCCCTGTCATATTGCGATTTATAATAAGAAATGTATGTTTGATCCCATCCCTGACACAGGGATCCTCAAACCCTTGTAAATTCCTGAGTGAGTGACATGAGCTCTAGGAGTATCTTTATTTCTAATGTGGTGACTCTGGGTGGGCTCCTGGATGGCTCCTGGATGGGGGCTGGTCACCAGAAAGACCAAGCCATGAGCAGAAGCTTGGAATTTTTAGCCTGGCCCCCAGTTCTCTAGAGGGGGGAGAGGGGCTAGAAGTGGAGTTAATAATTGATCATGCTACATGAGGAAGCCTCCATAACATAAAAGCCTACTCATATAAAAATAGTAGTCGGGGGGTGGGGGGGAGGAGATGCCAGGTGGGTAAACATGCGGAGATTAGGGGAGAGTGGCAGCCTCGGGGAGGGCACGGGAAGTCTGTGCTCTTTCCCCACACCTTGCCCTATGCACCTCTTCCAGCTGGCTGTTCGTGAGTTATATCCTTTTATAATAAACTGGTAATCTAGTAAGTAAAATGTTTCTCTGAGTTCCGTAAGCCACCTTAGCAAATTAATCGAACCCAAGGAGGGGGTAGTTGGAATCTCCAATCTACAGCCGGTGTGTCAGAAGCCCAGCTGACAACCTGGACCTGTGACGGGTGTCCGAAGAAGAGGAGGCGGTGGCGCGGGGAAATCTTGTAGGATTGAGCCCTTAGCCTGTGGGATCTGATGCTATCTCCAGGCAAATAGGGTCCGAAGTCAGAACTGAGATGAGTTGTAGGACCCCTAGATGGTGGCTGAGAATTGCTTGGTGCTGTGGGAAACCCCACCCCACGTTGGAATTGGTACTAGAATCATCTTACCCCCCTACCCCTCATGGAGAATGGTAATGAGATTCACACAGAGGGGAGGGGCAGCGAGTGACCGCTGTGACCCCCCCCCCAGCAGGAGGTTTCATGCCTCCCCTCAAGGAACTGGGATGACAGTCAGCATGGGCACAGGTGAGTACAGAACCAGCGGTTTGCTGATGCTTTGTCTTTCCTCAAACACCCGTCGAGTGGACTGGCCAGAGCAGTTTCCCATACGAACCCACTTTCCTTCCCACTATGCAACTCTCCCCCGTAAGTTAAGGTATTTTCAACACAAGGAGTACCTAGCAGTTAGACGTAACTCCAAAAACAGGAAAAAATTGTGCAGTAAGGAGCAATGTGAGGAATTTATGCAATGAAACGGTTCTTGACTTTAGAAAGAGAAAATGGAAAGCACCAACTCTTCTACATCGGCAATAAAACGGTCTTTGGGGATTCGTGCAGCAAAGCAGAAAGAGCTCACACCAGGCATCAAAGCAGTTACAGAAAGAGCTCACACCAGGCATCAAAGCAGTTACCTTGAGCAGTGGGTCTGGCACATGCAGCTGGGTGGCTTTCTGTGGTAGGTTACCCTCTGGTCCTGTTTCCCCTTCTGTAAAAGGATACCTAAGTTCTCTTCCAGATTTAATTTTCTAACTTTCATAGAAGTTTTTCAATTAAAAATGATAAAACTTGCTAACTGCATCATTGTTAGGATATTTTCCTACTATTTATGGGAAGATATAGGACGTATGTTCCAACATTGACGAGGGCATGAAATGGCTACGAGATTGTACTTGTCACATTAAAGCATCAACTCAGGGCAAGTTCTTTCAAAAGACACCAGTACTTTGTCACTCTTTCAATCACCCATGCTCCACTCACTTTCCCCTTGTGACCTTTATTCTTCCAGAAGCAGTTTTAAAGCTGCTTCTTACTCGAACCTTTTTTAAAGGACCAAAATATTTTTCCTACAAAAATCCGAACACGATTTACTGAATGACAATTTTGGGTAAAGCATTGACAAACTAAATTTTTAAATTCAGTGTTGAGCAATGGTTTCCACCCCCTTTACAAATAATCATATAAGCATCCCAGGGCATCTTACTTTCCTTTTTCATTCCCAGGTCTCCCTTACCTCAGGCCCTAGGCTCCTCCCACAGAGTCGAGCCCCCCCCCCCCATTGCACATGCGCAGCACGACACACGTTGCTTCCGCCCTCCCGTGTACTGACTGCAGGATAAAGTCTAAAGCCTTGACTCAACCCTGGGACACTTCCTCACTGGTTCACGTCTATCTCAGCAGCCCAGCTATCGTTACTCCCTTAGATAGTCCGTGGTTCTGTCTCTGGGAAGATTCCCAGTTCTTTTTTTTTGCTGTACGCGGGCCTCTCACCGTTGTGGCCGCTCCCGTTGCAGAGCATAGGCTCCGGACGCGCAGGCTCAGCGGCCATGGCTCACGGGCCCAGCCGCTCCGCGGCATATGGGATCTTCCCGAACCGGGGCACGAACCCGTGTCCTCTGCATCGGCAGGCAGACTCTCAACCACTGCGCCACCAGGGAAGCCCTCCCAGTCTTTTTAGAGTAATTAGAAGGGGATGAGTAAGAGTTGAATTCCTTAAGACCTCGGTTTTTTCTCCAGAGCCTAACACAATTTAACCTTAATCCTTGCCCCAGTGGGTCAAAGTGAACTTTTGACCCAGGTATGAGCAAGGTCTCTGCAAGTAGATGTTTGGTGGAGGCCTGGTAACCAAAACATTCAGAAGATGACTTGCCCAGGGTGATAATGAAAGTGATAACATAATTCATTTACACTGACTGAGCTCTTACCATGTGGCAGGCCCTCTTGTTTGTACCTTTCATTCATGCATTTTAATGCTCACAACAGTTCTCTAAGTTGGGTATTATTCTCTCCACTTTACAATGAGAAAATCTTTCATTTCCAAAGGTGAGTTGCCTTTTCCCCAAGTTATACAGCTAGTGAGTGGCAAAGCTGTTTTTGTGTAGGGGAAGAACCTTAGCTGAACCTGCTTTACCTTGAAACCAGAGGAGAGAAACTCACATGCTTGCTGGAAGTAGAGTCCTCAACACGTTCCAGACTTCTCATATGGTACATCTGGGATCTTAGGGCATCTCATTACCTGAAATATGAAAATGGTATAAGTTTAATTATTCATTTTCCATCACCCTTAATGAGGGGATTAACTGCCGTGTGAAACAAAAGGAAGTAGTCTGACCTTCAGGCTGTCAGGAAGTGATAATTAACTAAAACCTCCAGTCAGTGGAAATGGACAAATGAAAGTGTTTCACTGCTCTTGATGCAAATGAGCTGTCAGGGTCACTGACGGAAGTCACATAATGGAGCGGTGACAATGAAAAAATAAACATATGCCAAAAATAGACATTTTCTAAATTACAGTTTGTTTACAGATTGTCTTCAGGGGTTTCCAAAGCTCCCCTGACTCACTGCTGTCTGAGGGGTTTGAGTGTGTGGGTTTTTGTTTTTTTTTTTTTTGCTGTATCTGGGCCTCTCATTGTTGTGGCCTCTCCCGTTGCGGAGCACAGGCTCCGGATGCACAGGCTCAGCGGCCATGGCTCACGGGCCCAGCCGCTCCGCGGCATGTGGGATCTTCCCGGACCGGGGCACGAACCTGTGTCCCCTGCATTGGCAGGTGGACTCTCAACCACTGCACCACCAGGGAAGCCCTGTGTGGGGTTTTGAGTGTGTGTGTGGGTACAGGTTGCAGCGCCCTGGCTTGCTAGGAGGACAGGGGAGGGGAGGCTGTGTGCATAGGGGTGGGAACTGTCAACAAAAATAATCAATACATAATCAATGATAAGAACAGAAAAGAGTTTTATTTGAGCCAAACTGAGGACTAGCCCGGAAGCCCACCTCCCAGATTACTCTGAGAAACTGCTCTGGAGAAGGAGGGTTTTCAGCACAGGTTTATATCTTGTCAGAAAAAAGAACATTAAACAAGTCAGGGTTACATTTCTACAGTGTTTCAAAAAAAAAAAACAACAACAAAACCAGAATGTACACAGTGAGTCAGTATGGCCTTGGCACCTGGGAAAGGAGTCTTATCATCAAAGGAGTACCAGCACTGCATCCCGGGGAGAGGGGCGTTTAATGTTAAGTTTTAGCAGGGACATTCTTTACTCCTGGTCAGTGTGCCGTTTTCTTTGGTAATTAAAGCAGATGTGCAATGTATGTTTGATAGGCCACAAACAGGCTGTTTTGGTTTAAAGTTTCAATTAAATGGTGTATAAGCCAGAATGACTTCCCCATACCTCAATATGTGACCATTTCTTTTATCAGGGTCCATTCAGTCTCAGATTCGAGGAGCATCAGGCAAGTGGAGACCTGTTCATCTCAGCCCCAGGACCAACGGATTGGTTTTTCATTACTTGGTTGATTGGTTTGACCAAAAGTTACTATGGGAATGATTCATGGAAGCATTCTGCCGTGCGGCATGTAAACACAGCCTTCTAATCTAGACCTTCGCTATTAAAATGGTCACAGATAGCTGCGAATTACGACTGTTGTGAAACTCACGAGTTCATCACGGCTTCTGGCCTAGCAGATGGAGCCGCGTTCCACGCAGTGCTGCAGCGCCCAGCTTGTCCCCAGGCTTTAATGAGCACAGCCTGGTAGGTGCGACGCAGATGACAACATGGCATCCTCCTTGCCCCACTCTGTTCCAGAGTAACACATTCTTCAAAAGACCATCGAGCCTTGAAAGCCTCACACACGCTGCATGATATATAAATATATAACTGCCCCGAATATAGCAAAATGAGTCGCTATTAATAACTCAAAGAGTCATGGAGATTCAGGCAGTCCAGTTCCTCTGCCAAAAGTTAAGAATGTTTGCTCAGTGCTTTGATTTTTTTCTTTTTTTAAACTCTGTTCTCGATTTGCTACAGTACATTTCCTATTTAGATACTCCACTGCGTGTATGTCAGACTTTATCTGTGACCTTACTAGGACATACCAGAGCATACAGGACGGGAATGAAAAGCCTTTTAAAGCTACTGGGGCTTTCAATATCGTGCCTAACAAACATTTTCCATTTCTCTCTACCATAGCAACCGTCACCTTTGCCTTATATGCAGAAATTGCTAAGGGGCAAGTGAAAAAACTCCCTAAGTTACTTACGTGATTATAATATTGTACTATTAACTGTTTCTTGAACGTTTACTATCTCCAGACACAGTGTTTCTATACACTGCTAAGCTTTGCAACAACCCTACAAAGTAGGTGTTATTCCTACTTCACAAACCAAGACTCAGAAATTAATTAACTGCCCTGAGCTGACATGCAAGTGAGTCTCAGGGCTGGAATTCAAATTCAAGGCCCCTTGGCTTGAGCCATATGAAACTGCCAGTCGTCAATCATTTCTGCCCAACAACGGGGATTTTATGGTTCAACCTACTACTACAGGGTGTTGGCCCTGAAAGGAAACCTAGAATCTCCTTCTGACATCACCATTCATTTTATCAGAACATTTTCCAGTGCAGTACTGGGGGGAAGAGGAGGGGAATTGGTCAAATGATCCGTTTTTTTTTTCCACCAACTATTATTACCATCACAAATAGAGACATAATATAAAACTGCACCCAAATAAAATGGCAAAGCCTGTCCAAATCTCTCTATTCTCCTCACATTCCCTGATACATTCTATCTGAAAATCTCCACATGGAATCATGCTCATCAGACTTTTCCAAGCACTGAAATGATTTCTAGTATTTAAAAGCTAATGATGTTGAGATATAATTTTGATGGACCACACGTTTTAGTGAGCAGGTAGGCTATGCGTCTATAACACATATACATCAAAAAGATAACTTGGCAAGAGGAATTTAGTTTCTTGGGAATTACCTGAACGTCAATAGCATAGTGGCTTAGATAGGAGCTATTGTCTATGACAAATTATGTCTCTGCATTCTCTTAAAAATGGTGCAAAATAAACCCAACTCTTCTTTTTAATTCACAGTTTTCTCCATTGATAGAGTTAGAATGGGAAATATTAAGGTGGCTAATCATAATTCTTGCACTTAATATGTGATGGCTACTGAAGAGTAAACTGTTAAATGCATAATTGGGACGGTTTAGTGTCACGAGTTTGGCTCAAAAGGTAAATAATAAGAAAAGGGTCAATGAGTCTTAGACTGAGATTTCAGTCAGGAGAAGAATCTCATTTTACTGAAGGGGAGACTGAGACAGAAGAAAGCCAAATACATGACAGAGTCATTCAACTCATTGGTGATACGTCGATGACTAGCATTCAGTTCCCTTGACGTCTGAGTTAATGTTTTCCCTCCCTAAAATCATAGTCTGGCTCCACGTAATATTTCATTTCTCCTTCTCTACATTTCTTTTCCTTGAAGACATCTGGAATGAATCATGAGCTGTGCCTAACAGATTAATACTTTAAAATGAACTCAATATCCTGGGCGATTATATTTTAAGATGGGATAAACTAGATGAAACAAGATGATCAAATAACTTTAAGAGTAAATTCCTACGGATCTATTACCAGAATCCAAAGTCTGATTGGCCTTTCTCAGGGTCAGAAAAGATTTCCTTTCTATCTGACCCTTTCTGGACTCTCTGTTCACCTCTTGTATGGGAGGCATCCGATGTGAGATACTGGAGGATTTCACATGACTCAAGTTTCTGACTCAATATTATGAATAGAAATCTGAACCATTACAAAGTTTACGATAGCTTTACCATATTACTTGTGAACCAAATGACACAACCAAAGGGGAGAAGTACTCTAAATAAGAGAATACCAAATATCCTTTTAGTATAATGATAAACATACGGAGAAAAAAAAGGAGAATAAGTATATTCAGAGACGGATGGATGATTCAGCTGGTTTCTACATTAACAATGACTCATTCTGTAAAAATTGGCATGTTTATAAAATAAATCATATTATTGTACCAGAAAAGACAAGCACATAATATGCTAGAGAACCAAACATGCTCACAAAATAGTTTTCTTTTATTTCCATATATGACTTTCTTGAGTGTTCTGAATATTACCCTGGCCTTTAATGACATAGAAAAGGGGAATAAAATGTTAATGATTGTTAGAAAAAGCAGTCTTTTATGCATGCAAATAATTTTTCTAAAAGAGTATTTATGAATAGTACTGGATTCAAGTGTTTCTATTAATAATCCTTCATTGGCCTTAGGTCAAGTCTGTGAGAATGGCCCCTTTTCCAAGGAAGGAGTGGAACATTGCACAGTGTAGCCCTTCCTTTGGAGCCCCTGGGTTTATGCACTGACACCTGCATTGATGAAAATGTGCTGAATGTCCTCAGGAAAGTCAGCTTTAAGACTGGCAGGTAATGGATGTGGGCTTGTGGATTTACAGGCCGATGTTAGGAGTGCCCAGATGGAACAGGAGGTTGTGCTGGCTCAGAAAATCCCTTTCAAATGCCTAAATTGGCTCCTTTAATCACGACCTTGTAGGGCTTCCCTGGTGGCGCAGTGGTTGAGAGTCTGCCTGACGATGCAGGGGACACGGGTTCGTACCCTGGTCCGGGAAGATCCCACACGCCACGGAGCGGCTGGGCCCATGAGCCATGGCCGCTGAAGTGAGAGGCCCGCATACCGCAAAAAAAAAAAAAAAAAAAATCACGACCTTGTGACTATGACTGGGCCACCTCTAAGTCTTCTTTTCCTGGGCTAAGTAAAGGCTACTACTGCTTCCCTGTCTTTCTCATGCTCTTCAAATCTTTCTAGTAGGGCTCACAGAAGTCTAAGGACATGTGGAAATCCAGATGGAGTAGCAGAAGGGAAAAGCAAAGTTTCTGAAAAGGTAATATCTGAATATTAGTTCCAATATTCTAAAAACATTCGAGAGAGGTGGAGAAAGAATATTCGTTCAATTTATGTATATGACATGTATCCATCCAAATGAACGCTATAGTTGTCAGCCAGTGTACTTAGGTGCTAAGTATGCAGATATGGTGGGGACGTAATCCCTATTCTCAGGCACTCACAATTTGATAGAAGAGTTTTACATGTGTGGGCGCGCGGCGCAGTGTGTGGGAGGATAGGGAAAGTTTTCTGTGTAACGATAAGTAGCCCTTTTAGGCAGATAGAATGATTGGCTACTGAGATAATAGAAGGTGCTCTGGGAAGATTCCTAAAATATATTCCAACCGATGACCAAAATGATATTGGGAATTGTTATTAGTGCCTACTGTTGCCTTCTCACTGCACTGCTCTTCTAAAATATTACTGGAAAAGTCAGACAATTTGATAGTGGGAAAGTTTTTCAGATCATGTTCTTTCCTCACTGGAGAGAGAGGGGCCACACCAAAGCAGGGTGCCTGGGGAGAAGGGATCCGTCAAGAGATTGCTGGTTGCTAGGAGTCCAATCTCACTCGAATTAACTCAAATTAAAAAGAGGAGTTAACTGTAAAGATAAAACCGGCAACCTTACAGACATCTAGAGGCAGGAAACAAAGTCCAGCTGCACTTCATAGCGACCTAAGCTGGGAACTAGAATTTCACTGGGTCTCTATTCTCTGTCTCTCTCTCTCTTTTTTTTTTAAACTCTTTCTCTTTTGACCCTTCTCCTTGATTTTTAAGCATATCTAATGTCTTCCCTCTAAAGACTCGGCTTCCTCTGATTATTCATAATTTGGCTTTCAAGGAACTTTGGTTGTACTTGACTCTGGCGTGCACTGGTGCCAACCTCAGCCCAGACTGGACGTGAGCTCTGAGCGGGAATCCACAACCATCGACTGTCGATTCTGTCATTTGGCTCAAATTCTTGAGAGAGTCTGATCGTGCTTGTCCATGAGTCTGTTCCTGGTCTATTCAGACTGGGGCAAGGTGGACATGGGGTGGGGTCAGGGCTACTTAGGCTTGTCCTTTACAGCACAGGCTATGAACAGCAGGAATCCTCAGGGACAGGAACTGAGGAGGAGACACAAGTGTCCCAAAGCATGTCAACCACTACTCCAGACCAAACGTTTTCCCCTCACAGTGTGGCAGTGGGCAAGCCTCACTTGCAGAGGGGCAGGACCTTGTCTGCTATGGTACAAAACCGAGTAGCACTGTGTTTGGAGCATGGATGAAAATGTGGTTTCTGAGTCTCCATCCCTTTTCTCCCTCTACTACAAATTTAACAGAAAGTAAACTGCTGCTTCAACGGTGGCACTGCCATCCCTGTGAATGGGGCCAAGAGAATCTTTGGGTAAACAGAGGAGACAGAGCTAGCTACTGAGGTTCTTTTCATCCCTTCTTTCATTCAGTTAGTTAACCTTAGTAATCACCTGTTCTGTTCTGCCTTCTGCTAGAAGAGTAGGAGACCCTTATATACTCCAAGAGTTTATTTTATTAACGGCTCTTTGGGGTATGTGTTTGTTGACTTTCCACTGAATACAATCTAGATATCACCAGTGAGAAGTTCCCAAAATACTCTTGGAATCTATTGTACCTAAAAATTTCTAAAAGCAGAGTATTAATAAATACAGATACATAAACAATGCTTATTTCTGGTTCAGAAAACTGAGTTCAGTCCAGTGCCTGGAAAGAAAAACTAAGCACAAAGACTAAAATAAACATAATATAATCCATTTCACTTCCCCTGCCTCACTCCTGCATGGCTTTAATGTGAGCTTCCAGCTGGGAGGAAACTTACCATGTTTGCTACAGGCAGATATTTATGTCTGTTTTGAGTTTTAAAAATCTAGATTCAGAGCTATAAAAAAGAAAGAAGAGGGTGATCATTTAAGAAGTTGTAATTAAATTGTGCATTTTGAGGGATGTATTTTCCATACCCACACTTATCTTTATAGACAGATGAGTTATTTTAGGTATTTCTAGTTGATACAGAAAGTTAAAGACCTGAACTAGGCATCAGAGGACTTGGGTTCAGTGTAAGGTGTGTAAATGTGGGCCAGTCTCTTTCCTCCCATGATCCCCGCTTCTTTATCTTTTTGGCTTATCCATCAAGTTATTAACAGGATGAGCTGAAGGTTCATGCTCTTTGAAAACTGGAGAATACCATTCAGTAAGTGTTTGAATTTGACTGTGTAAATTCAGGGCTTTATTGAAAAAACAGTATTACTGCTTGACCTCGATACTAAAGTTGTCTTATCCAAACTTACAGTCTATTTTTGGTGATTACTTAATCAAAATTCTATCTCGAATATATTTAAACCAGCATACTTAACTCACATAGTGGCTGCGTTGCAAGTTTATTTTTGAAAAAATATGCAGGAAGGAATAAAAAACACTGAAAAGGGTAAGTATACAGGTATTTATAAACTACTATTGACTGTACAAAACAATAAATGTAATATTTTTCGTAGAGTAAAATCTATGTAGAACTAAAATGCAAAACAGGAAGAACAGAAAAGCAGGAAGGGTGAACAGTTTAAAAGTTTTAAGGGTCTGATAATATCAGAGGAGTGGTAAAATAATAATTTGTATAATTCTGTAATCAATCAAGGATATGTATTGTATTCTCTAGGATAACTACTCTCAGAACAAGAAACTAATGTATTATTTGTAAGTTATTAGAATAAAAACATTAAATAATTTTAAATTTTTGAATAATCTAAAAGAGGCAAAAAAAGGGGAAAAGGAATATAAACAAAAAGAAAAAAGGAATATAAAAGGGAAGAGCCTAATAAAAAATGAAAAATAAAATTTTATCTAGAAAGCTAGTTATGTCAGAGATTATACTGAATGTAAATGAATTAAATTTGAAGTAAAAGACTATGATTGTCACACTAGATTGAAAAAAAACCATATGCTTTAAATATAATAATAATGTTTAATGTAAAATAAAAAAATAACACCAAGCAAAAACTAACAACAACAAAAAAATCTTGTGTAACTCTACCAATATCAGGCAATGTGAACTTTAAGATAAGAAACATTATTAAAGATAAAGACAGACAGTTTATAATTGTAAATGGGGCTATCCAATAGGAAGATATTACACCTTCTCTATGCACTCAGTAGCATTGCTTCAAAATAAATCAAACCAAGATGGACAGAACAAAAAGTGAAAATGTTCAAATGAACATCACAGTGGGAGGCATTAACATATCTTTCTCAATAGCCGGTAGGACAAGCCAAAAATAAAAAATGAGTAAGGATATAGAAGATATTAACAGTACAATTAGCAAGCCTGATCTAGTTGCCATGCATATAACATTGCACCTATTAATGACCAATTCATATTCATTTCAAATGTACATGGAACATTTATTAAAATCAATGTATTGTAATATAAAGTCTCAACAATTTCAAAATGTTGACATATTTAAGAATATCTTCAGTGACCACCATGGAATTGAACTAGAGATCAATAACGAAAATAGAAAAAAAACCAACTGCTAAAAATTAAAAAATACACTCTAAATAATCCATGGGATGAAGAAGAAAATAGAAAATAGTTTAAACTGAATAATTAAAAATACATTTCAAAGCTTATGGGAAGAATTAAAATGATGCTTAGAAGGAAATATATAGCCTTAAAAGCATATAGTAGAAAAGAAAAAAGTCTTAAAATCAATGATTTAAGTATTAATCTCAAGAAACTAGAAAAAGAGCAGCAATCAAACCTAAGGAAATAAATGATAGAGACAAAAACTGAAATCAAGGAAATAATAATCCAACATATAATAGAAAACAATCAACAAATCCAAAAACTGGCTTTGAAAAGATTAACAAAATTAATAAAACCAAAACTGATAAAAGAAAAGTAGAAAACCCACAAATCAGCAACAATAGCAATAAAAGGGAGGATATCACTATTGATTGCACAATAAAAGTATTCCAGGGCTTCCCTGGTGGCGCAGTGGTTGGGAGTCTGCCTGCTGATGCAGGGGACACGGGTTCGTGCCCCGGTCCGGGAAGATCCCACATGCCGCGGAGCGGCTGGGCCCGTGAGCCATGGCCGCTGAGCCTGCGCGTCCGGAGCCTGTGCTCCGCAACGGGAGAGGCCACGGCAGTGAGAGGCCCGCATACCGCCAAAACAAAAAAAACAAAAAAACAAACAAAAAAAAGTATTCCAAAAACAACTTTATGCAGATAAACTTGACAATTTGCATGAAATAGACAAATTTGTTGAAAAACACACCTTACCAAAGCTGATAGAAGAAGAAATAGAAAATATGAATAGTTCTGTGTATGTTTTAAAAATTTGAACCCATTATTTAAAATCCATTCCCCAAAGAAAAGTCTAGGCCCAGAGAGCTTATCAATGAATTTTCCAAAAATTTAAGGAAAAATAACACATGTAATTCTTCATGAAGACAGAAGCAGAACTTCCAGACTTTTAAAAAATGAAAACAGCATTTAAAACTCTGACAAGCATTCTGAGAAAATTGCAAACCCATCTTTCTCATAAACATTATTTAAAAATTCTTAACAGAATGCTAGGAAATGAAATCCAGTGATATAGTAAACTGAGGACAGTTTAGTCTAGGTGGGCAAGCAGGTTTAACATTCAAATATCATAAACTCAGTTAACCACATCCATAAAAAGGAGTAAAATCACATGATCATATCAAATGCAGAAAAAGTATTTGATAAATTCAACATTTACTTGTGATGAAAACGTTTAGTCAAGTAAGAATAGAACTGCCTTAATGTGATAAAGAATATTTACAAATTACCCACAGCAAACATCATTTTCACTGAAAATGAAACTTTCACTGAAACCTTCTCCCTAATATTGGGACTGGGTCAAGAATGGCCACACTGTAACTGGAAGTCTAACCAGGGCAAAAGGCAAGAGGAAGAAATATAAGTCATGGAGATTGAAAAGGAAGAAATAAAACTGTCATTTCCAGATAGTATGATCATGCATATAGAAAATTTCTAAAAAATCTACAGACAAATTCTTAGAATTAATAAGAGAATTAAGAAGGACACTGGATATAAAGTCAATATACAAAAATTAGTTGCTATAGACTGAATGTTTGTGTTCCGTCCAAAATTCATATTTTGAAATCCTAACCCCAAAAGTGAGGGTATTAGGAGATGGGGCCTTTGGGCTCTGCCCTCATGAATGGGATTAGCGCTCTTACAACAGAGTCTCCAGAGGGATCCCTAACCCCTTCCACAATGTGACAGCACAGGGAAAAGCCACTGTATATGTATGAAGAAGATGGCCCTCACCAGACACCAGATCTGCTGGCACCTTGATTTTGGACTTTGCAGCTTCCAGAATTATGAGATATAAATTTATGTTGTCTATAAGCCACCGAGTTTATGGTATTTATTATAGCAGTCTGAGCTGATTATGACATGAATCACAGTTGTATATACTGGCAATAAACAAATAGAAAATAAAACATTTATAATAGCATCCCCAAACTCAAACACTTAGAAATATATCTCATTATAGATGTACAGGACCTCTAAACTAAAAATTACAAAATATTATTGAGAAAAAATAAAGGAGAGCCAAATAAATGGACTTGTCATGGATTGGATGACTCAATAGTGTAAAGATATAAGTTCTCTCCAAATTATTATCTACTTCTATGAACTCTCAACCAAAATCCAAACCGTGGGATATTTCTCCCAGAAATGTACAAATCAATTCTAAAATTCATATGGAAATGCAAAAGGCCCAAAATAGCCAAGGTATTCTTGAAGAAGAACAAATGTGAAGGACATATACTATATCAGGAACTATAAATATAAAGCTAAACTGTGTGATACTAGTATATGACCAGATAACTGTCCAATGGAACAGACCCACACATATATGATCACATGATTTATGACAAAATGACCATGCAATGCAGTAAAGGAAAAAGGTGGTCTTTTCAAAAAATTGTACTGGGTCAATTGGATATCCATAGGGGGAAGAAATGTCTATTGGCTTCTACATCACTTTACACACAAGAATCAATTCCAGATGTGTCAGTCCGTTCGGGCTGCTATAACAAAAATACCATAAACTTTGGCGTCTGGTGAGGGCCTGCTTCCTCATTCATGGATGGTGTCTTGCTGCTATGACCTCACATTGCAAAGAGGATAGGGATCTCTCTGGAGCCTAAGCATATCCCAATGCCCCACCTCTTAATACCATTACCTTGGGGGTTAAGATTTCAACATACGAGTTTGGGGTTCAGACCATAGCAAGAAAGACTGGAGAAATAAATTGAAAGATAAAACAATAAAGCTTTTAGAGGGAAGCATCTTCATGACCTTGGACTAGGCAATGCTTTTTAAAATAAGAAATAAAAAAGAAGGAAAATAAAAGAAAAAAATTGTGATAAACTTGACCATATTAAAACTTAGAACTTATGTTCACCCAAAGTGAGTAAAACAGCAACCTACAGGGTGGGAAAAAATGTTAAACATATATATTTACACACACTTAGGTAAGATATACGATAAAAAACACAGATCCAGAATTCTTAGAAAGCTCTTACAAACCAATAAGAAAAAGATGGACAGTTCAACAGCAAAATGGGCAAAAGACTTACAAAAGAGGATATGTAAATGGCCAATAAACATATGAAAAATTGCCCCCGAGTTTATTAGTCATCAGGGAAATGCAAATTCAAGGCACAATGAAATATTAAGACTACCCACCCAAATGGTTAAGATGAAAAAGATGGAGAATAGCAAGTGCTGATAAAGATGTGGATGAATAGGAATTCTCATAAACCGCTTGTGGGAGAATACTCTGGTACAACCACTTTGGAAAACTCGCAGTTACTGCTAAAGTTGGCTATGTGCATAACCTGTGATCCAGTGAATACATTTCCAGGTTATACCCGATAGAATTTTGTGCAGATGTTTATCCAAAGACATGTATTAGAATGTTCATGGCAACAGTACTCATAATAGGCAAACATTGGAAACTACCCATAGATCCATCCAAAATAAAATGGTTAAATAGTGATATAGTCGCACAGTGGGATACCACATAGCTGTGAGAATAATCTACTACTACATGCAAAAATATGGATGAAACTCTCAAGCACAGAGTTGAGCAACGGAAGCCAGACAAGAAGAGTATATATTTCATGTATACAATGTATCAGAACAGGCAGAACTAACCCAGCAGTCATGAGAGTGGTTATCGTTGGGCATTTAGAGACTGGAAGGGAACATGGGACCTAGTGGGTGCTGGTAAATGTTCTGTTCCTTGATTTGGGGGACTTTGCCCTTGTTTGTTAATCCTCTTCTGTACGTGCTACATGATTCTTATCTCATGATTGTCTTTGCCGGAACTTTTTTTTTTCTTTCAAAATGGTTGGACAGAACTCAATTTCTGCTTAGGTAATTATTCAGTTTACTTTCAATATGCATATTTACCATTATATTTTATTGAGGTTCTGCAAAATGCCCACTTATCAGGATTATTTCTGGAGACTGACTTTTTTCCTCCATGTAGCTCCGCAGCTTTCTGAGAACTCTTTCTGATGTGTTCTGTGTTTTGTCCATCTGCCTCTCTTCTGATCACCATTCTGCCTTATTTATTGTTGTTCTGCCTTTGCTACTCTGTTACTGTACTGATGAAGAAAGAGGGAGAGATTATCTTTAATAGGAAGAGTAATTTTCTGATTGAGGCAGAGACATGATGTCATTGTATTTCTTGTGTAATTTAAGATTTCACTGATTAACTGCTTGGCATATTCTGCCCAGGGATGACAGTGCTGTGTCCAGCCAACCTGAATATGTGGACTTGTTGGCAGACGTACCTCTCCTGTGGCAATGGATTTGTCATGCTTGATACCACTAAACATTAAACTCATCAAACTAACTACTCTTCTCTTCTATTTCGCACTCAGTAAATTTGTTTGTGATTATAAACTTGGCTTCCCAAAGCTTCTTATAGGCAGAAACTATGATTAGGACCATATCAAGGTGTGATCCACTTGAGTTTTGCTTTAAATTCACAGGTAGGTATTCTTTTGGTTTATATTATAAATCTTTCTCCACCCAACAAATTAACTCTGGGACATCAAAAATATCAAGCTTGGACCTGCCAACCTGGGCTATGTTGATGCGTTCAAGGTTGTCCATCTGGAGAGCCCACCATCCAGCTTTCCCCCGCAGACACACCCTACAAACAAGCAAACAAACACATCTGATACTCATTGTGTCAATGTTATTCTGCTTATGAAAATAGAACTAAGGTGCCCAGTGCCTTCCCAGCAAAGGACATTTAGGAAAGAGGAGTTCAGATGTCCAACAGTTCTAATAAATATAATTGAGTAAATAAAAAATTCCACTTTGAGAGAAATGTGGACAGCTGCCACAATAGCATGTTTTTCCAGCATCCTGCTGTTTCTGTAAAGTAGGAAATGTCAGTGAGCAGACTCATCCTCCAGCAACTTGTTCAGATTTGCACCTGACCTCTTCTACATAACAGCTTCCAAGGAATGCTTCCTTAGTTTCCTACCATGCATTTCTATCACGATGCAAGAGGCAAGCAGCAGCATGTCAAAACTGCTCTCCAGACACAGTGATTATTATTTTTTTAATTTTGTTTTTCCCTGTAGTTCAAAACCCCTTTGGGTACCCTCCAGTGTATATTGACATTGCCAGTCATCTCTGCTAACTAAAGGTCTTCACCCAGGATGTTCCCCCACAACCTGCCAGCTTCAATTCCCCTGGGGCTTTGGGCAGCCCAGGCATGCAGACTGGCGGCTCATTCCCATCTGCAGCAGCTGACAGTACCATGGAGAGTAAGGCAGGGCTGAGCGAACAACAGGTTCTCCAAACGAGGACCAAATGAAGACCTGTTGTGCTCTGGTACAGCCCAGCTCAGGGGAGCCATATAATTAGTACAAACATCACTGTGGTGAGACACCTCTCCAGATCTGTTTATTCTGTACACAAACCTAGCTTCGGTTCCATTAGGTTCAACAAATATTTGTTAAACATCTGTGCTGTGTCAGATCACATCCAAGGCACAAGGGCAATAAGGATGAACAACACATGAACAGGACTCACTGTAACACTCTTTTATAGTTTTATAGTTCCCAAAGCACTTTTCACATGTCTCATCTCCATCGGCCTCGTGAACTCAAATAGAGCCTTACATGGGTACTGCATTTCCATTTCACAATTGGGAGACTTCAGAGTCTGAAAGACCAGGTCAACTTCCCTAAGGTCACACAGTTAGCAAATGTAAGTTCTGGCACCAGAACCCAGAGATATGATTCTTTATTCAATGCTCAATTTTATCACATTGCCCTATTTTTTTTTACACATTGCCATTTGGCATACAATTAGAGGATGTTTCAGACCCTTTGCACATGTCAGGAGAGAGATGCTACTTTCCTTGCTTGTTATTCTCCATGGTGAATGCCGTGGATAAAATGAGCCAGAAGGATTCATATTATTGTTACTTAATTTTGAGAGTTCATTTTCATCTCTGACTATTCAAATAGTTTCTCCTGAATTATGTTTTTATTTGCATCCAATTCGCTCTGTTGAATCAGCTACTTGGTCAACCAAGAAATGGTTGACCTAAAATTAGAAAAAGTAAGACCTAAAATTCTGCTTGTATTGGAATTTTCAGTGCCCAAAGTACATATTTTCTGTTGCAAATATTTTAGCTCTCGGTAATATCCAATTTGAAATTGAATTATATACTGTCTTATATCCTGTAATTATTCTAATAACACTACAAATTCCTAGAGTAGAGCAACCATATCATGGGTCTGGGAGTGTGGCCAGAGCTAACAATATTTGCTGAATGGAATTTAAATTATAGCTGAACCTTCTACTCCCTAATGGGAAGCATTAATGGCTGAGCATGAGATCAGAGAGAGGCAGACTTGGTGACAGATACGGTTCTACCACTAATCTTGGGCAAGTTATATAAATCAACTAAGCCCCACTGCCCTCATTAGAAGATGGGGATGTTAATGGCCATCTCTTAGGACACTTGTAAGAATTAAACGAGAAGCCTGGTAGATGCTGAGAATGAATGTTGGGTCTTATTATCAAGCCTACTTCCTTGGATCTTTCCAGAGGTCCTTCTGCCTTTCCCCATTTGAATACAATGTTTCTTTCCAGGAGCACAGACTGAAAGGTCAGAGTTCCAGAGCCAATTACTCACAGAGCATTCACCAGAGAGGGCCTTGGATTTGCTGAAAATAATTGAATTAGTATTTGCAACAGTGCTGGTTATATAGTAGAGTGTTTATTATTTTCTCTCTCAATTTTATGTTACTCTATTTTGTGTAAATGTTGACTAGCAAATAATGATTGCTTCCAATCAGATAGTTCCATGAATAATCAAGTATCACCTTAACAAAGGTATGATAATTCCTGTTACAGGAAATCATATTTTTTTAAAGGACATAAAACTGGAGTCTGAACGCTTCATCTAGTTCTCTAAACTGGGTTTGTTAAAAATTATCCATGTTTTTCAGAGAGAGAAAATTAGCCCCAGTTTTGAGAGATATAACAGCATTTAAGAATTCAAATAGACGATCCCTTCAGGCTAATAATAAGCAAAGTGAAAATTAGAGCATTTATGACCAGTCATAAAAGGAAACATAATGCTAGATGCATGGCTTTAAGACTGAATTTTATAAAGCAAATTTTCATCTGCTTATTTTATTCCTAAGGCTGAGAATTCAGAGTATTAAAAAAAAAAGAAAGAAAAGAAAGGTCTGCTTATTTCTCTTGTTACATAATTATGACAAAGAGAAAAACATCCTTCTGCAACATTCTCAGGCTCCTCACAACAATGGATTTGTTCTTTCAGCAAAAATAAATTGACCAGTAAGATTATAAATGGCATTCTCTGATTCTTTACAGTTTTTCTGTATCTTCCACTTCTCCTACAAGGAATGCATAGTACCTTTAGGATTAGGAAAAAAGGTTTTTAGTTGCTACTTTTTCTTTGCTTCTCATCGAAAAACCAATGGTGGTATGGGGTAGGGGACCATGCTCCTTACAAACGCGGGTCTAAAAATGTTTTGTGAGAGGGAAGGATTCACAACTGCTGGGAGTTGATCCCAACCAAGGATGTTGAGTTGCAAACCTGGGAATATGGACAGTTGGCCAACAAGAAATATGTGAGTGACTATATGTGCCTCATTCCAGTAAGACTTGTGAGCTACAGTAGCACTTGTGTATTGCTAAAATTCTCAGGCTAAAGAATAGTGCCCGGAACATAGCAGATGCTCAGGAAATATTTGCCAAATAAATGACAGTTGTGCTGAGAGGGGACAGCAATTATTATCTCAAACCAGGGGAAATCAGAGTCACTTCCTGCCTGAGAAGCCAGAAGAGGGTTTGTTCTCTAAAACTAGAGTTGCTGAATATTAAGTAGTAGTCACAGTGAAGAAGAAACATTGATGCACATGACTTAGTCATTGGTAACTTTAAACAATGATAAGTTGTCTCTGAGTTTTCTTATCACAAAAGCATTGCAGAAAAATAGAAAATGCAGATAAGAGAAGAAAAATTTTAAAACCACTGTTATGATAGGTATATATTCTTTCAGGTTATCTTTGATGCATACATATGATTAATATACATATGTATTTTCTTTTACAAAAATTGGAAGAGCAATTTTGGTAATTTTTTGTTATGTCACCAGATATTTCTCTGCCACATTATTTTTAATGACAATATAGCACAATGACGGATGCATGCACAGTCATTTATTCACCCACATCTCTGTTGCACATTAAGGATACACTTTTGTTTTTCCTCTGAGAAATGATGCTGCGCCTTCATGATCGAATACTTAATAAATTAAAGTGATGTCTCAACTATAGACAACTTGCCCTCAGTTGCTTTTCCTGAAGCAGCCATGAGACTGACGTCACTGGGGAGAAAGGAGGAGTTTGTGTCTGCCCGGTGCAGCGATAACTGACCCAGAGGAAGGAACTAAACCCAGATCGGCTCTAACTGGTTAGTACCTGTGTTCTAATCGTCTGTCTTCCTGGGGCCTGGGCAACAGCAGACAGGTTGTGATCAGAAAATCAGATTCATTTTTTGAAGTTAAAAGGAATTTAAGAAACCATTAACTGTCATATCCTTAATTGATTCTTGGGTTTTATGGAGAGATGAAAGCAGTTTTGCCCGAGACTAGAACTTAGATGTCTTTAGCTCAGAAGACTGCTTGGTTTCTATAATCACATCGGGGCTTGATACTTTCATAATTGAAGACTCTGGACAAATGGGACTTCCGGCCTCAAGGCTGACAACGGCAGGGGCAGATGCCCCACGTCTAAGCTCAAGTGCAACTAACCCAACTATGCAAGACTTTCAAAGGGATGATCCCAACTGGTTCTACAACCTTTAGCCAAAAAAACCCATCCAAACCTTGAAAACATTATGCTAAGTGAAAGAAGCTAGGCACAAAAGGCCACATCTTGTATGATTCCATTTATATGAAATGTTCAGAATAAGCAAATCCATAGGGACAGAAGGTAAATTAGTGGTTGCCAGGGGCTGGGAGGAGGGGAACTGGGAGTGACTGCTTAATGGGTCCAGGGCTTCTTTCGGGAAGTCATGAAATTATTCCGGAGTTAGATCGTTGTGATGGTTGCACGACATTAACCACTGAATAGTATACTTTCAAATGGTCAGAACAGTGAATTTTGTTTATGTGAATTTTATTTCAGCTAAATTAAAAAGAACAACAAGGATCCTATCCAGTCCATGTCCGTGAAGACAGGAGATAGAAAGAGCAGGTGGGTGAATGGTGAGTGAAGAGTTGGCCCCCTGTGGGCCCTCCCTGGGGAGGGTATGTGGGTACTTCTTGCACGTTCCATCTCCACTCCCTGCCCAATTTCTAGCCTATGGAGCTTCCAAAGAATCCAGCCACAAGGTGACACACGCCACCTGGAGTTAAGAGAGCACAGGGGCCGGAGCTCAAGTTTCCATACAGCCAGAGACATAGTACTGGGTTCGCGATCTGGTTCTACCTTAAATCTTGGGCAATTTACAAAAACCAACTGGAACAGGTCAAAAGGCTGTTGCAGGAGTGGAGTGCACTTCCAGAGCTGGTGAGCAACGTTATGTTTCCTGCAGGCCTAGCCTGCAGTCACATTGCAAAAACCCTACCAAGAGCGCTGCCCCCAGAGTGGGCTCTCAGCAGAAAGCTTCTGCATGCAACAACCAGGCTCCCGCAGAGCCAGATACTCCTGTAAGCTGTCCCTGAAGAACACCCGATGTGTCCCAAGGTTAAAAAAAGAGGCAACTTACACGAAAAGATGCTCAACATCACTAATTATTAGAGAAATGAAAATCAAAACTACAGGGAGGAACCACCTCACACTGTTCAGAATGGCCATCATCAAAAAGTCTACAAATAATAAATGCTGAAGATGGTGTGGAGAAAAGGAAACCCTTCTACACTGTCGGTGGGAATGTAAATTGGTGCAGCCACTATGGAAAATAGTATGAAGATTCCTTAAAAAACTAAAAATAGAGTTGCCATATGATCCAGCAATTCCACTCTTGGGCACATATCTGGAGAAAAATATAATTCAAAAAGATACATGCAGGCTTCCCTGGTGGCGCAGTGGTTAAGAATCCGCCTGCCAATGCAGAGTACACGGGTTCGAGCCCTGGTCCCGGAAGATCCCACGTGCCGCAGAGCAACTAAGCCCATGTGCCACAACTACTGAGCCTGTGTTCTAGAGCCTGCATGCCAAAACTACTGAGCCCGTGTGCCACAACTACTGAAGACTGCACGCCTAGAGTCTGTGCCCCACAACAAGAGAAGCTACCGCAATGAGAAGCCCACGCACCACAACGAAGAGTGGCCCCCGCTCACCGCAAGTAGAGAAAGCCCGCACGCAGCAACAAAGACCCAACACAACCAAAGATAAATAAATAAAATTATATATAAAAAAAAGATACATGCACCCCAGTGTTCATAGGAGCACTATTTACAATAGCCAAGATATGGAAGCAACCCAAGTCCCCATCAACAGATGATTGGCTTAAGAAGATATGGCATATATATATATATACACATATATACACAATGGAATATTATTCGGCCATAAAAAAGAGTGAAATAATGCTATTTGCAGCAACATGGACGGACCTAGATATTATCATACTAAGTGAAGTAAGACAAAGAGAAAGACAAACACCATATGATATCACTTATACGTGGAATCTAAAATATGACACAGATGAACTTATCTATGAAACAGAAACAGACTCACAGACATAGAGAACAGATTTATGGTTGCTAAAGGGGAGGGAGGTGGGGAGGGATGGACTGGGAGTTTGGAGTTAGCAGATGCAAACTATGAATATTATGTATAGAATGGATACACAACAAGGTCCTACTGTATAGCACAGGGAACTATATTCAATACCCTGTGATAGACCATAATGGAAAAGAATGAAAAAGAATATATATATGTATAACTGAATCACTTTGCTGTACAGAAGAAATTAACACAACATTGTAAATCAACTATACTTGAATAAAACAAATTTTTTAAAAAAGAGGTAACTTTAGATTGGTGTCCCAACTACACCTGATTACAGGAGGCATGCTAGAATCAAATGAGACACAGAATGTGAAAGCCCCTCACAGCATATAAAGTGCTATTAAAGTGTTCATTTTTAGTAAAAATGACTCCAAATCATCAAACTAGTGCTGTAACAATTTCTTGTCTCATATACCTAATTCCTTACATCTTTGATTACAACCTGAGAAATTCTGGAAATCACGGGGCTAGAAAATGCCCTGGGATTTCATCTACTCAAATCCCTGACCCAGTCAGGAGTTACTTCCAATCCCAGCCAGACATGCAAAGGACCACACATGCCTGAGCACACTAGATTCAGAATCACATCAAGTGTCAATTCACTTTCTCCTATCCGTTGGAGTCATTACTGAATGGTCAAAAAAACCAATAGATTATGCCATGTGGAAAAGACCAGAGAAATATCTATGTGTCCTATTTTAAACTCCTGAGAAGGCAACTCAGCCATCTGTCTTGGCAACCCATTGCAGGCTGGAACTACCCTGTCAAAAACGTCTCTCTTCTGTTTAATCTAAATCCTTCAAGTGGAGCTTCAAGCTAATTTTGTCCCATTCCATTTTCAGATAATTTGGAACACAGTTGTTTACCATCTGCGTTATAGGATTATACAATGTCACAGGGTTTTGGTGAGCCGTAAACAAAATAATGCATGTAAAACACAGAGCTCAGATCTGAAACATAACAGCCCAATACATATTTATTTATTATTACCATCATTATATATATTAGGACTCTTTCAGTCACAAGTGATATCAACACAACTCAAAATAATTTAAGCAAAGGAGGAGGAGGGGGCGGGAGAAGAAAAAGAAAAAGGATGCGGGGTGGAGAATGTAATTAGAAAGGAAGTAAAATTGTGCAGTGGCTTTCAGGCACTGCGGGATCCAGGACTCAAATAATGTTCGCAGGGCTCGTCTTTTCCTCTCTTCTGTTTTTCAGAAAAGCTTTTTGAAGTATAAAGAGCAGGAGGGCTATGAGCAGATTCAGGTCACGTAAGCCTAGAATAGGTTCTCCATTCAGCAGTTGATTCATCAAAAATTCCTTCAATGACAAGCAAGTGTCAAGCAGGGTTCTAGAAGCTAAGAAAAGAGCAGTGTCCAAGACATAACATTTCACCCTTGTGGAATATACCTTTGAGTGGGAAGAGTGGATCTGGTAGAAGAAGGGGAAGGGATGCCAGAAAGATATAAAATTATCCTCTACAAAGTAAGGTCTCACCTTATACCATTATTACAGTCAACTCTTAGCTTTCTCTTCACCAAGCCAAGTAAACCCATCCCTTCAAAACTCTTTTCCCCTTGGCAAATGTGCAGAATCCCAAAAATCAGGTCTCTAAATAGATAAATAAACTTGCCTGTGGATTTGAGTGCATGTAGTTTATTTAGGCTGTGTAATCTTTGCATAATATTTCTAAGATGTGCCTTCAGCCCTAATAACATAACATTACCATTGTTTCCATTTTTGAAAGTCACTTTTTAAAAATAATTAATTAATTAATTTTATTGTTGGCTGTGTTGGGTCCTCTATGCTGCGCGAGGGCTTTCTTTTAGTTGTGGCGAGCGTGGGCTACTCTCTGTTGCGGTGCGTGGGCTTCTCATTCCAGTGACTTCTCTTGTCGCGGAGCACAGGCTCTAGGCGCGCGCGGGCTTCAGTAGTTGTGGCTCACGGGCTTAGTTGCTCCAGGGCATGTGGGATCTCTCCAGACCAGGGCTCAAACCTGTGACCCCTGCATTGGCAGGCGGATTCTTTAACCATTGCACCACCAGGGAAGCCCCTGAAATCACTTTTCTTTTTAGACTCTTTTCCTTTTAAATACACGTCTTTCTCCCACTTTCATGTTTTCCTTTGAATAGGATGTTAGTTACTTAGTAAAATACCGCAAACACCTGGTCATTTATGAGTCATTTCAAAGGTATACCTCTGAGTAATTTTAATCTATTTCTCTGTTAATCATTCTAACTGTAAAAATGGCCTGGAGACCAAGTTTTTTTGAGAACCCAAGGACGTGTGGCGTAAACTTCAGAAAATCTCAACCTCTTCCTCTCCCCTGGGAGCTCGCAGTAAGGAATGCGTTCCTGAAGCATTTCAGACTGTATAGTCTTATGATAAACTTCAACTTTTCATAAAACTGAAACTAATCTGAATGAAGCTGCTCTCACCTGAAAAATCTTAATTTACCAGGTGCTATTTCAGATTCATCCCACAAAAAGCCTAACTAAATTAACGATGCACACAATTCTATTTAAATTTGGCACTAGCCTAGCAGATCTGTGCTACCACATGAATCCATTCATGGACAATGTAGAGAACAACTCTCACTAAATTCACGGTACCGCAAGTGTGGGGGGGGCAGTTGATTGTCTACGTCATCGCTTCTATTTTTTAAGTAATATTACAAGTTATGTGCCCTGCCCCCAACTGTTGTTCTCAATTTGGTCCTCTTTTCAATGTCCCGCTCCCTTCTGCTTTGGTTAATATCTCTCGTCAGCGCAGTAATTTAGTTCTTGTTAATCCGGATATACCGGCTAAATGGGTCAGTTGGCTCAGTCAAATCCCATCGTTAAAACTGATCTCGGAATCAACCAAAAATGGAGTTTTAATCGAAAAGCTTATCAGCTCCACTCCCCTTCCCCCACCTCATTTTGCCTGATCTTGTCACCCGGCCTTGTCCACCCTGCTTGCAACTTTCCTAGCCTGCCTCTCGCGAAGGGATGAAGAACCTCCGCGCAAGACACCCCTTCTGTCTGGGATCAGCCCTTGTCCGGCGCGAACACATTTTGAAAAAAAAAAAAAAAGTCTGGATCTGGGATTTTTTTTCTTTTTTCCTTTTTCTTTCAAGCTGAATACTGTTATCTTTGCCTTCCAGGCGGAAGGTCGGTTCCAACCCTTCTTTCCTGAGCTTCTCCTTCGCGAACGGGGGATCATCGCTGATGCTTCCTCCTGAGTTGGGAAAGGGACAGAACTTTCCCAGGGAGCTGCGGAGTGTCCCCGCTGCGCTTTCCCGGTTCCTTTCCCCTAGAAGAGATCCTGTTGCACCGGAGGGAACGTGCCCCATTTCTCTGCGCCCCCCCCCGCCCCCAAATGACGGCGGAGACGGAAGGCAGCTTCTGTGTTTGTTTTGTAAACCTTTAAAACCTACTGCACTTAGCGCTTTGCGAGCCCCCTTGGCCTTCGCCCAAAGCAAGCCGTAAAGAGGTCGTGGAGCTCCGCGGACTGGGTGGGAGAGGGAGGCGACCTGCGCTGCCGCGACGAAGTGGGTCTTGAAGGGTGCGACCTCTCCCTCCGGGACTGGGCGTGTCCCTTATCCTCTCCCAACCCTATCACCCTGCTGACCCCGGCTGGGCTCGCGGACGCGACTGGCAGGAGTGCGCGACCGCGTCCTCACGCCGGGGGACGCCGGCCACGGCCTCAGGTGTCGACCCCCGCCCCGCCCCGCCCGCGCGGCCGCTCTCCCGGGACCCGGGAGTGGGGGGAGGGTGGTGGAGTTGGCGGCGGGGCTGTCGGGTGGGGGCGAAGGGGGCGCCGGCCGCTGCCCCGATTGGCTGCGCAGCCGCCCCCTCCCCGCGCCGCGCGCCCCAGGCCCGCAGCCCGGAGCTGGTTCCCGCTGGAGGGAGGACGTGCGGGGGCGGGACCGGTCTCCCAGCCCCGCACCCGACCCCGGGCGCGCGGGGATAAAACCCGGCCGGCGCCGCCCGGGAACCCGGGCCCTGCAGCCTCCGGTGCGCGGAGAGGCGGGGCCGGGTCCGACCCGCTCCCCGCGCCTCCGCCCCTTGGACCACGCTCCGGGAGCAAGGCGCCCCGCGCGCGGGCACGCGACGGCCAGAGCGCCCAGGCGGTACCTTCAGCAGAGCAATGAAGAGAGCCGGGGAGAAGCAACCGCAGCCGGCCGAGACGTTTCCTGCGCCCGGGGTTGCTGCCGCCGCTGCGGCTGCCTGAAACTCCCCAAAGTTGCGAGCCAGCGAGAGGCTGCCGCCCGCCGGGAGCTAAAGGGAAAGGAACTCGTAAGATGCCGGAGTGACAGACAGACAGACGCACAGACCTGCAGAAGACACCACCGTCGGCGGCCTATCCCCGGAGCCCGTGAGGCTTCCCAGCTCCGTGAGTTGCTTTCTGGACGGGTGGCTTGCTAAGTATTTCCGTGTAATTGTTTATAAGATGCGTTTGTATATTTTTGTGACTCTTGGAGAGAGTTAAAAAAAACAACGCAGGATGCACCTTAAAAAACAATTGAGTTTCTGATATTGAGACGGTTGTGTTGATAGAATGGGACTGTAAATGTCTGTAAGCAGGAGTAACCCAGGAAAAATTGCATCCAACAGTAAAAAGGACACGTAGGCTCCCCAGTGTGAAAAAAAACCAAAACCCTTCATTTCAAAAGTTATTGGAAAGAAAGCCAGATATTACTCTTAAGGGCTAACTAGTGCTAGTTAACTTTGCTTTTTTACCCCTCTTTAAATATTGATTGTTTACCAGGTTCACTGGTGGGAGGCTGAGCTGGTGGAAAAGGCGCCTGGAAGAGCCCTAGAGGCGACCATAATGTCTTTACGTTTACACGCACTGCCCACCCTGCCTGGAGTTGTCAGACCGGGCTGCAGGGAACTGCTGTGTTTGTTGGTGATCACGGTGACTGCGAGCCGTGGGGCCTCCGGGGTGTGCCCCACCGCTTGCATCTGTGCCACTGACATCGTCAGCTGCACCAACAAAAACCTGTCCAAGGTGCCTGGGAACCTTTTCAGACTGATCAAGAGACTGGATCTGAGTTATAACAGAATCGGGCTCCTGGATTCTGAGTGGATTCCGGTGTCGTTTGTAAAGCTGAACACCCTCATTATTCGGCATAACAACATCACGAGCATTTCTACGGACAGTTTTTCCAGCACGCCAAATCTTAAGTGTCTCGACTTATCGTCCAACAAGCTGAAGACTGTGAAAAGTGCAGTGTTCCAGGAGTTGAAGGTTCTGGAAGTGCTCCTGCTTTACAACAATCACATTTCCTATCTCGACCCTTCAGCGTTTGGAGGGCTCTCCCAACTGCAGAAACTCTACTTAAGTGGAAACTTTCTCACGCAGTTTCCCATGGATTTGTATGTTGGAAGGTTCAAGCTGGCAGAACTGATGTTTCTAGATGTTTCTTATAACCGGATCCCCTCCCTGCCGATGCATCGTATAAACTTAGTGCCAGGAAGGCAGCTGAGAGGCATCTACCTTCATGGAAACCCATTTGTCTGTGACTGTTCCCTTTACTCGTTGCTGACCTTTTGGTATCGTAGGCACTTCAACTCAGTGATGGATTTTAAGAATGATTATACCTGTCGCTTGTGGTCTGACGCTAGGCACTTCCATCAGGTGCTTCTGCTCCAGGATAGCTTTATGAACTGCTCTGACAGTATCATCAATGGTTCCTTCCGTGCCCTTGGCTTTATTCATGAGGCTCAAGTGGGGGAAAGGCTGATTGTCCACTGTGATAGCAAGACTGGTAACGTGAATACCGATTTCATGTGGGTCGGTCCAGATAACAGAGTGCTGGAGCCCGATAAAGAGATAGAAAACTTTCACATATTTCCCAATGGAAGTCTGGTTATAGAAAGCCCTCGTTTTGAGGATGCTGGAGTGTATTCCTGTGTTGCAATGAATCGGCAACGTCTGTTAAATGAAACTGTGGATATCACAATAAACGTGAGCAATTTCACCGTAAACAGATCCCATGCTCACGAGGCATTTAACACGGCTTTTACCACTCTTGCAGCCTGTGTGGCCAGCATTGTTTTGGTACTTCTGTACCTCTATCTGACACCGTGTCCCTGCAAATGTAAACCCAAGAGACGAAAAAATATGCTAAACCAAAGCAATGCCCATGCATCTATTCTCACTTCTGGCCCTGAAAGCGATGCCCCCGCCGATGAACGGAAGGCAGGGGCTGGGAAAAGAGTGGTGTTTTTGGAACCCCTGAAGGATACTGCAACAGGGCAGAATGGGAAAGTCAGGCTCTTTCCCAGTGAAACGGTCATAGCTGAGGGCATCTTAAAGTCCACGAGGGTGAAATCTGACTCAGATTCAGTCAATTCAGTGTTTTCAGACACACCCTTTGTGGCGTCCACTTAATTTTGTGCCTGTATTTTTATGATGTAGTGATTGAATCTCTTCATATTCCGCTTTGTGTGTGGTCTGCAGAAATAAACAGAAGGACAGAAATGGGGTTGTTCTGTTTTTCTGAAATACAACCAAAGGGTCTCTTTCCCTGGTTAATAGGAAATGTGCTGAAGCACTTAGGTTCGTGCCAGAGAAAGATGGGGTTGTTTTTCAGAGTTTAAGTTCTAGATAATATCTTAGTTTTTAGCACCACTGATAATTTCAGAGCTGGCCTGGAGGTGATATCACTGACACTGTCCTTTCACTCAGGATTCTTAAAAGAAAAAATAAGTTCCAAGTATTAGTATTCTTAAAAAAGGGGTTTTACTAACTTATTGGCACCAAAGTTGAGTTATGTTAAAGAAAAGTGTTGTGTTCATTTTTAAAAGATGTAGAAGGAAGAACCAAGCAGCAATTATTTATAAAGCGCAAAGTAAAGTTAGATTTGGGAATAATTCGGTTCATGTCATCATTGCAGACCAGAGTAAATAGACTATCCTGATCAAATTTACTGAGCAGTGCCGCATCCCATGTGGTGTTAGATAAATAGTACAGTAAAGGTACATTTGTTTGACTGTCTTCTTCCCATTCTGTACATTTCCTATCTTTGTGCAAAAGATCTTACTGAAAGTTTAAAGCCATCATTATCTGTTGCCATAAATATGTAGGTGTCAGTGCCAGAACGTCTGAGTAACTTCTTCAGCCTTTGGTCTAGGACTCTAGTATTTGTTCATATGCTTGTGTGAATGTATGTCTTAAATTATATGAACTGTTAAAGAGATACCACTGTATTGTGCTTTGGACATTTGAATTATTGTAAATATATGTGTTCTGCGACTTGATGTTCTGTTTTATTTGCCTATTTAAAAATATACATCTAAGATGTTTTATGTGATCTGATTTTGCTACTTTTGTGTTAAGCACCCTCTATAGCAAATACCTCTCCAAATTTCTTAGAGTTACAGTACAGAGTTTATTTTTTTTTTAAGAGGGAAAAAGGCTCTAAAGTGCGCTACCCAGTTTATACCTTCTATATCACATTTTACTCTGATACCATTATACATTTCAACCAGGTTTGGAAGATATTTAAGCTCTGATTTTGGAACATGTGAGAACCCCGGAGACCTCCTCCTCATTCCTATCCCTGCTGTGACGTAATCGCGTACCCACTCTTTTTTTTTTTCCTTCGGTACGCGGGCCTCTCACTGCTGTGGCCTCTCCCGTTGCGGAGCACAGGCTCCGGACGCGCAGGCTCAGCGGCCATGGCTCACGGGCCCAGCCGCTCCGCGGCATGTGGGATCCTCCCGGACCGGGGTATGAACTCGCGTCCCCTGCGTCGGCAGGCGGACTCTCAATCACTGTGCCACCAGGGAAGCCCCGAGTACCCACTCTTGACCTAGGTTTCCTCAGCTATGAAATGAAAATTTCAGACTAGGTGATGTCTAAGGTTTCTTCTACCCTGGAATTGATGACTTCCTGGTGGTCTTAGCTCCATTACAGACTTGGACTGGCTTTCTGAAAATGTACCATATGCTGATGGAGGACAGGAATGGGATTAGGACAGACTAGTGTAGCACTGCCAAGCTCCGAGGGACTATGATTTCGGATCATCAAGTCCAGCTCCTTTCCTTTCTCAGGGATAAAGGAAGCCCAGAGAGGGTTGTGGGTTGTCTGAGGCCACACAGTGAGTTAGTGACAGGGTTGCGAGGAGAGCTCAGTTTTGGGATTCTTCCTGGCGAAGATAAGAGGGTCAAAAAGTGGTTATTTTTAACTATGGGGACGGAGAAGGAGCCAAAGAACGAGACAAAAGAGAGGTCAGAAAATGGCAAAGGAGAGTGACTCAGGGATGTGTTGTCCCTGGGGCCAAGAGAAGAGAATTTTTAAAAGATGGAATTAGGCAACAGTAACAAATATTTGGAGAACTGGAGAACCAGAGGAGGAGGGAAGACTGACTTTGGCAATGTTTTGGGGGAACTGGGTACTTGGTGACAGCTTGATAAGTGCCAAGCCAGGCTCCCAGTGGCAGATGCTGGTCAGCTGGGGGTTAAGGAGTGGGTGATGTGTGCCGAGGGAATAGGATGTTAGCCACTGCTCAGTCGCATTGACAATTCTTTATTGCCCGGTGTTATTTTTTTTTTTTATTTTTTGAGGTGGACCATTTTTAAAGTCTTTATTGAATTTGTTACAATATTGCTTCTGTTTTATATTTTGGTGTTTGGCCCCAAGGCATGTGGGATCTTAGCTCCCTGACCAAGGATCGAACCCGCACCCCTTGCATTGGAAGGTGAAATCTTAACCACTGGACTGCCAGGGAAGTCCCTGCCTCTGCCTTTTAAACACAGACCTCACCGGTTAGATAAGATCCTTCAGCCCCAAAGATATTACAGGAAAACATTTTTTTTTTTTTAATTTAATTTTTTTTTTTTTTTTTTTTTTTTTTTTTGCCATACTGTGCGGTTTGCGAGATCATAGTAGTTCCCTGACCAGGGATCAAACCCGTGCCCCATGCATTGGGAGCCTGGGGTCTTCACCACTGCACCACCAGGGAAGTCCCTATAGGAAAACATTTTATTCCAGTTCCTGCCATTTAAGTAATGAGGAAGAATTCTGTGATCTGTGTAAACTTTGAAATCATCACTCCTTTCATCATTCATATTTGGAGAATCTCAGACTCAGAGATGCTGTGATTTGTTCAAGATCACAGGGGAGTCTGGACACAAGGGAAAACTCTTTCGAACCACTGACACTCTCCAGCAAGGGGAGGGGCTGCCTCCAGGGGCCGTGATGAGCCCAATGCTGAGTGTGAAGGAGCCTGGCTGGCAGGGAGTTTGCAGAGGATCTCTGAATTCAACCTTTTCTCTAGGGTCCTTCAGCCCTCAAACCCTTGCTCCTAGGAAACGCATGCTGCCTTTGGCAAGGGGACATGGACAGTGCTAGAGTGGGGAGTTTGGAGAGCCTGAGCTTGGCTGGTCCTAATCCAGATGCTTAGTTAAAGGATGGGCTGAGCTGAGATAAAAACTAACATACTGGGCTTCCCTGGTGGCGCAGTGGTTGAGAGTCCGCCTGCCGATGCAGGGGACACAGGTTCGTGCCCCAGTCCAGGAAGATCCCACATGCCGCGGAGTGGCTGGGCCCGTGAGCCATGGCCGCTGAGCCTGCGTGTCTGGAGCCTGTGCTCCGCAACGGGAGAGGCCACAACAGAGAGGCCTACGTACTGCAAAAAAAGAAAGAAAGAAAGAAAAAAAAACTAACATATTTACAATCAAAACAAAACATATATATATATATAACGGAATCACTTTGCTGTACGTGTGAAACTAACACAACATTGTAAATCAACTATATTTCAATAAAAATAATAAAAAAGAAAACAAACAAAAATCCTGAATGCTGCAAAGCAAAGCGTTGTTTTGGACAGGAATAGGAAGGCACGGTGATGTAAAGCATAGAACTGTTATGATGTGGAATTTTAAGTTCTTACATGTACCTGTTTTTTTTTTTTTTTTTGGTAGTAGCCTGATCACATGTATTTTAAATATAGGAACAGAACTAATTTGTACTTTATAACTTTGTTCCACTCAAAACTTTTATATAATTTTCCTTCTAAGTAATAATCTGGATTTATGTAACTGGGTTATTCTTTTAAGGTACTTAGTATTTTTTATTACACAGTTGTGAGAGAGGTGGATACTCTTTGGAAAAATCAAGCAAAGATCATTGATGTGAAATTTTCCTGGGCTTACAATATTTTTTCACTATAATTAGAAGATATTAGGTTCACGATAACAGACTGTCTAGTTAATCATGAGTTACATTTTTAAAATACACTTTTAAGACTTATAATCTGAACTAATGGCCTAAAACATTAATTTATAGTTAACTTCTTCATGAATCCTCACCGTTTGGCCTAGAGAGATTTAACTATTAAAAAAAAATTTGATTAATTTTTAGCGCTGATTGCTTGAATTATTTGCCCAGAAAACATGTTTTTTCATTTTTCTAAATAAACATTTTTCTGAAATGTTAATCAGAAGGGACATAGGTGAAACTTATGGGGGTGGAAACATAAGAGGGACAAGAAGACGCACAGTCCAGATTCTAAAAAGACGTCTATTTGGATCAACCTGCTAAGCACTGTTAAAAGAGGATATAGCCTAAACACCCTGCAATATTGCTGGCTTTTCTTTGCCGTGACTGCTGCTAGATGATTGTCATCTTTTAGTGTCATCTGGTTTACCAAGTGGTCTAACAATAGGTCTAAACCCAGGCTTCTCCATGGGATCACAGGGGAAAGTTAGATAAACAAGCATTTCTAGCAGGTACCCTCTATACATTGCCCAACCAGAGGTTCTGGTTCAGGCCACCTGAGGTAAGGCCTGAATATCATATATTTTTTTTAAATTTCCAAATAATTATGCTTCTGCTTATTTTGTTGAAACACAGCCCCAAAAAATGGGGCTGTAGCAAATTTTGCGTTTGGGGCTCTGTCAAAATACATTATTATTACTTGCTAATGGATTTATTAATAAAAAGAATTTTAGCGCTCACTTAAAAAAATTCTAATATGTTGGGAAAACGAAAGAGTGATCCTCTGATACTAAATAAACTCTAGAGTAAATTGTTGGCTATAATTTGTGATTTCTATTTTTCTAAATTATGAAATACAGAATAACTACTTTGAGATGACTAGATCTCTGATTCTTTCATTTATTAAAACTATTTTTGGCTTGAAAGCGGCAATAGCAGATCTGATTCCTAACAATGAGCTTTGGGGCTTTCAAATTTGATTAGATCATAGTAAAGTGAAGGCCTATTCCAAAGATACGAGTGCAGATTTCAGCTACAGAGAACAAACTTCTTTGTTTTTTCAATATATTAGAATGATATTTTTAAAAGAGAGCAGTGAAATTCTTTTCACGGTTTTCTCATCCCTCTTTACCCAAGAGCCAGCCCCCAATCCATATTTTTTATTTTTTATAATATGAAAATTAGTGTGGAAAGATGATGGTAGTTCGCCCTTGCAAGTATTCTTTGTTAGTAACATATAAAATGTAGAACCAAAAACTCCTATAATAACCTCTTGACTAATTGAGAGGACTGCTTACAGGACCATTGTTATTTGTGAATAGATTCCAGAAGGGGAATCCTTTTACAGTGAGGATCAGAGTAAACAGAGTATGGAAACACAGATCCTTTTATAAATTGTAAGAGGTGATATATATATATAGATATAGATATATAGATATAGATAGATATAGATATATAGATATATTTATATATATATAGATATCTATATATCTGTATACAGATATAGATAGAGATATGTATGTGTGTGTATATATCATGTATACATACATATATACATATATATGGAATTTATACTGGCTTTAATTTATTAAGTGTGAGAATTGGGGTTTATTATTCCTCATTACAGAAGCCCTGAAATGGGAAATATTAACCCCCCCCCACTGTTTCAGATAGGAAAAAGAGGCTTAAAAGGGATAAATAATTTTCCCAGGTGACTCAGCTAATAAGTCGTTTTTATCATGAGAATCATTTAAAAAATATCTCTGCACAGAACCCTTAGGGATGTTCTACCAACAGAATAACTATGTAAAGCACGGGTCATAAGTAAACTCATGAATGTAATTAGTGCTCACAGCAAATCTGGGAGAAGAGGAATGAAGGGTTGGGGGATCATCAGTCATTCAAACATAATAAAGATGGAAATTATTATTATTTTTTCCCTTAAAACACAATGAGTCACAAGTAGCAAAGTTAGAAATCTACCTAAGAAGATTTGGTTTAATAGACGAAGCCTCCTTAGTCTGCGGGCTCTCTTCAGTCTGGCTGCCCTTCACACATGAAACTGCTTAATATGCAAAGCGAATATCTGCTTTATCATCATAAGCGACATATTCAAGATTTTTAAATGAATAAGTGATTGAGTTCAATTTTTTTAAATTAAAAATGACCCCAACTTACAGGAAAAAATAATCCTATTGGAGGGGGCATCTGATAATTTGCTTTAAATGTCTAGAAGAATGGAGGGGGCAATTCAGAGCCAGTGGGGGATTTTTTCAGCTAATTTTTAAATTCGATTTCTCAAAATAATTTAAAAAATTATTGCATAAGGTAGCATCATCAGCTTACCTGATTAAACTTCTCTATTAGGTAATATATCAGCAAAGTATCAAACATCATACTCAGAGTATGTGTATATATTAAGTGTCTACAGGACGGAGGGAACGAAAAGTGCCCAGGCACTGAGACTGAAAAATGAGGCAGGCGGCTGCGTATAATCAATGGATCAGTCAATTATAGGGTAACTTACAGGGTGGGATTGGGATCCGGCAGGTAACCATCCAGAAGCATTTGCAGCCATACTCCGTACCACTGAGGGGCCATTGAGGCAATTTTGTAGTTAACCTAGGGTAAGGGGGTAGGTGCTTGGAAACGGGACAGGCATTCCTAAGTCAAGATTCATGAATGGGTCACTAGTCTCCTGGGCGCCAGGAATACGTCAGCGAAGGTTTCCATCATTGTTTGGGGCCTAACAGAGCATAGAGGCCACCTGGTCCTAACGATTATTTAAACAATATCTTTTAACTACAAAGCCCTTGACGACAGAGAAGTGATTTACTGCACAGTACAGTCCTGGGTAGGGTCAGCGGAAGGACAGGAGAAATCGTAAGGGCCCAAGATGGTGTCAGTTACACTAACATCTATGCACTAGGATCTTGGCGTCGTGGAGTTGAGTATCATAAGATCAAAGGCCAAACCCTTGGTGATGAGTGGCCAGTGGTAGCCAGGAGAAGATTATTAAGCATTTCTACATAGTGTGGAGGCCGTAAATGATGTATAATAACTATTCTCTCCCCTTAAAGGAGATTACAGTACAACTGAGAGATCAAACAAAAAACCTGAAACAATTCACGAGTAAGAGTTGATTTGTCTACTAGTGACTAAACTGGCAAATAAGAGATGAGAAGAGGCAGATAATTAGCAGAGACCTTGCTTTACCCTGTCGGGCTAATGTGACACAGGCTTGAACACTGAATAGCCAGCCCATAGATGCTCTGAATGTTACATTAGCTGGGATCCTTACCTCAGAAAGACAATATTGTAAGGAGGTGGTGCAAACTTAGTTAATAGTGCTCTAAAATGAATGTCAGGGACTCTAGTTAAAATTTGACTGCTCATTTATTATCATTTGTGATCAAATCTAGAGGAGAAAGAGACCTTAATATTTCACACTGGTCCTTTATCTACACTCACAGCCCCAAACTTCACGTCCATCACAGTTAGAATGAAGACTTCTGAATGTCCTAGCCATGTCCCGAGGAATGAGAATAATAACAATTACAGCAGGGAACTCTTCTCAATACTCTGTAATGACCTCCACGGGAAAAGAATCTAAAAGAGAGTAGATGTTTGTATATGTATAACCGACTCACTTTCCTGTACAGCAGAAACTAACACAACATTTTAAATCAACTATACTCCAATAAAATTATAAAAACAGAAAAAAATAATAACATTTTTATATGTAAGCTCCATGATAAGGGCTTTACATATTTTGTCCCATACCTATGAGGAAGGTATTTTTACGTCCATTTGGATCCGGTTTTGTCTGGATCCATCCAGAACCCAGCCTCTTAATGTCTGTACTGTAATAGACTAAACTGTAGTACTTTCCAGCTCCATAAGAGGGCTTTGCTCATCATGTCCCCTTTGCCCTCTGCTTATCTGGCTTCAGGAGACCTTTCCTCCAGCGGTCTGGCTCTTCTTTCAAGACTCCGTACCCTGTCCCGCAGTGATTCCCCCTCCCCTCGGCAGCTCGCTGCTCTGGCCCTTAAGCGATGCTGGCTTTTATCGTTCTGTCTCTATTCACATTCCTCATCTTCCTGACCAGATCCTAACTACTTGAGGAGATGTCTTCTATCCCTTTATCCAGCACCTAGCCCATAGTAGGTGTTTGCATGTCAGCTTTTCAATTATATTCATTCATTCATTCAACACACAGTATTGAATACCTAATACGTGCCCGTCCCTGAGCTCGACCCAGAGATCAACAACAATCCAGCTGCTCCCAGTGTTTGAAGAGAGGCAGAAACACAGCTTTAATGAGGCAAGTGCGCTGCTAGAGAAGGGCCCAAAGACAGGGAGGTCAGGGGAGTTTTCCTGAAGAAAGGATGCCTGAGCGGAGGCTCCAAGGAGGCCTCTGTGTTTGGAGAGGCCTGGTTTGTTGTCCACAGCTGGACATGCAGACAGGATGGAAGGCAGGATTGTGAACGTACTCTGGGGCACTGGGGATTCAACCAGAGCGGCTGTCGGACACACGGCATTGGTGCGCTTGGAACTGCCTTGCAGTGGGCCCCCTTCGGTAGTTTGATCACTTGGTCCTCTGGATGCGGCCCAGCGTGAACCCTTCTCATTCCGCATTCCATCCTCGCTGAAAATGTAGCTGCCGTGTGGTCCTATTTCGTAGCTCTTCAAGGAGGATGCATAGTAAATTGGCTCATGTAAAGGCTTATAGCACATTTGGCCAAGCTAAAAAGAGTTAGAAATATTAGCTTCTCTTGTGTAACAATGTGGGCTTCGTACAGTAATGATGAAATAATGCTACTTAATTCAGTTATCACTCTATGGACCAAGAAATACCTCAGAGCTAATGTTTATCCAAGCCTCACTGTAACTAAATTTACATTGCTAGCCTAGATATTGATTTGACTAAGCCAGTTTTATAAGAGTAAATGATTTGGGTGGGAAGAGACAGAAAGATGTGACCGACCTGCAGGATTGAATTACAACAGTTCAGGCTGCTTATTGAGTGTTTGTGTGCATTTTTGCCTCAGCTCTGTCCGCTTAAATACGTCTCCAAAGCGTTCATGCTTGAGTGAATCTTTCTAGGAGTCTAGACTTCAAGAGCTATGGCACAGGGGTTTTTGTTTGTTTTGGTTTTCTTTAATCTGTTTCTTTTTTTAACTATATTCTTTTTTCCAAAGAAAAGGATCTTGCCTGAGGTACAAACTTAATGAAAGGCCTGTGATGTGAAAGCCTAAGAAGGCTGTTTATTTTTTATTTGTTTTCAGTTTTTTAATATTCATACTTAATTACAACCTTAGGGAAGCCTTGAGCTCTCAATCTGACCTACTTCAAATAAGTGGAGAAAATAGCCATAACTCCCCTAAGCAACCATTTATAATAACTTTGACTCTTTCCTAAAACCCAGAGGAAATGTCGTTCTTGATCCCGGGCCAAGTTTGTCAGGAAATATTTGTGTTAATCTTATTCACGTAAGGATTCAATTAAAAAAATTATATCATTAATCATAATCTATAATGTGAATAAGGACCTTAAATAGGACTTAATTAGTCCGAAATGAAGTGATTTGAATGACAAATCAAATCACATGTTGATCGTTATTGATTGCTAAAAGAATGTTATTACAATTTTTTTTCTCATTTAATTGGTCAACGTTAAGCATCTTAGGCATTTGACAGGGTTTTGGAAAATGAGATTATATGCAGCCCTGTAAAGGGTCTGAGATTTCCCTGAGGACCTGGACTCAGGCGTCACCCTTTAAGGACTGCCTGCTTATCGCAATAAGGTGGCTGACTAACTCCCCTGCTGTTTGTCACTCAGAGTACTCTCTAATTCTGTTCAGTTTTCAGTACTGCACACTTGGGGAGAAGGGAGAGGCAGCAAGCATCCCTTACATCTCTTGAATTTAGGGCCATTGCCAGGATTCTTGCAAGGCAACAAAGTCTTTTCCCACAGGATCCTAAAGATTTAGAGGAGATGGCGGCAGAGGCATTTATGGGAAATTTTTCCTGGCTATGTCTTTATCTCCTCAGTTTATTTTTGGAAAATGCTTGGAACACGTGTTTATTATTTGCTATCAAACTACCTTAACCATACTTGGCTATAGAAACTCGCCCTCCAGCCCCACCCCACCCTGTCCCTCTTAAAGGCATTCTTGACCCCTGGAAAGTACCAGGCGCAGAGTACGTCACTATCTATGGGCATTTCCATGCAACGTGTTTATATTTGACCTAGAAATGCCTTCTGGGTTGTTGAATAAACGTGGTTTTTCCCGTGGTCTTTCTCATCTCAGTCAAATGGCAACCCCATCCTTCCAACTGCTCAGCCCCCGAGCTTGGTGTCAAGTCTGACTCCTTTTTGCTCTCATACCCTATATCCATTCCATCAGTGGGGAAGTCCCCGTGGCTTTACCTTCAAAATTAGCTGGAGGCATCTGACCTCTTCTCACCAGCTCCTTTCCATCCCCATCCAAGCCCCCAGCATCCCTCACTGAATTATTGCTGTAGCCTTGCTGGTCTCCCTGCTTCCACCCTTGTCCTCCTACAGCCTGCTCTTAAAACTACAGCCACCATGATCCTTCTGAAGTGTAAGCTAGCTCATGTCCTTCCTCTGGACTCAGTGTGTCTCAACCCTTGACCACTCCCGGGAGGCACCAGTGGAGACTTCAGAAACACTCCCAGGCCTCGGCTCCATCCAACCATCACTTGGTTGTTTTTTTCTTTTTTTTTTTGCTGTACGCGGGCCTCTCACTGTCGCGGCCTCTCCCGTTGTGCTCCGGACGCACAGGCTCAGCGGCCATGGCTCACGGGCCTAGCCGCTCCGTGGCATGTGGGATCTTCCCGGACCGGGGCACGAACCCACGTCCCCTGCATCGGCAGGCGGACTCTCAACCACTGCGCCACCAGGGAATCCCCATCACTTGGTTTTAAAAGTTGCACAGGTGACTGTAAAGCCATGGTTGGGTCCTCATAATGGTCTTCAACCCTTCCCTGACCCCTGCCAGTTCTCTGGCCTCATTGCCACGGCCCCATCCCCCCTCATTCTGCGCCCACCCGTCGGCCTCTGTGCTCACCAGGCACGCTACCACTTTGTGCCTGGAATATTCTTTTCCTGATTCCTGCCTGACTGGCTTTGCCTCCTTTGGGTCTTTGCTCAAGTGTTGCCTCAGCGAGGCCTCTGACCAATTTATTTAAAATTGGATATCCCACCCCAAGCCCACCTTCCGTCTCCCCTTTTCCTGTTTTATCTTTCTGCATCAAATTCGTTGCCAACTGACGTCCCATGTATTTTGAATGTTATTGTGGAGTTCCACGAGGGCAAGAATTTTTAGCAGGTGTGTGTGTGTGTGTGTGTGTGTGTGTGTGTGTGTGTGCTGTGTTCCCAGCGCCAAGAACAGTAGAAATAAATATCTGCAAATAAATATTTATCCAATGAGTGAAACACACTCAGGAAGGAGCTGTGAGGCTGCGCACTGAGGTGAGGAAAGGCCACAGCGGGCAAATAGTGCTGACAACAAGTTGGTTTCCACGTGTCACATTTTCTACTTTGTCCCACAGTTTGTGACACTCTTCTTCACCCCCCAAAAGAGCGCAAGAAGGTCTTGGCCATATTCAGTGATGAATAAACGGTCTAAATACATCTAAGTCCCATTTCACATATTTTCTCATTATTTAAGGCATCCCGTTTGGTGTTTACGGAAAGATGTCCTGCTGGGTACAGGAGAAGCAGGAAGCGAGCCAGTCTCCTCTCAGCGTCTGCTGAGTGAGTGATGCCAATTAGCATGTGTCAAGGGCCTGAAAAGAATCAGACTGGGCTTAAAAGGTATCCGGCAGTAAGCCTGACACAGCTTTAAGACACTGTCTCCTATCTTTGGAGCAGGTGTTTTTTGGGTTTTTTTTCGAATCTAGTTCCGTCAAGAGGCATCCTGCCTGCTTCAGAGGCCACACAGCAGAGATGCTGTGTTTACTCAGTGACTCCTGAGTGCAGTTGAAGATGAGCTCCGGGGAGGTGGTGTGGTGCGACAGGTCAATTACCTCTTCTCCTTGTCAATACGTGGAAACTTCCAGCAACTTCCATGGCAACATATTTTCTGAATTAGTTCCTGGTATGAGGAAAAAGTTACATTACCACAGAGAACACCAGGCAAAAGGAAAAACCTGAAAGGGGTGGGGTGTGTAACATGAGGGTTGGCCACTCAGAATATCCACCTACTCCAGGGGAGGGTCAAGTGTGTGATGGGAGGTGCTTGGTGAACAGTGAAATGCAAGATGATGGTGATACTCAAAGATGGCAGCGGGGCTTCCCTGGTGGCGCAGTGGTTGAGAGTCCGCCTGCCGATGCAGGGGACACGGGTTCGTGGCCCGGTCCGGGAAGATCCCACATGCCGCGGAGCGGCTGAGCCCGTGAGCCATGGCCGTTGAGCCTGCGCGTCCGGAGCCTGTGCTCCGCAACGGGAGAGGCCACAACAGCGAGAGGCCCGCGTACCGCAAAAAAAAAAAAAAAAAAAAAAGATGGCAGCGGGGCCAGCGTTGGTGGCTCATGGGTGGTTCGCTCCTGTAGAGTGGTCCTCTCCTCTCTCAGTATTTTCCAAAACAGCTACTGCTTCTCTCCTCCACCTGGACCCCTCTTTCCGTTCCACTGAGAGTCTGTGTAAGGCTAAACTCAAGAGAGCAAGAACCTGCATACTGCTTTTAGGAGGTTACTCCTCTTGCCGTTTTATACTCTATATGGTTAAAGCATTTTTTTCAAGTCTGTGCTATTGTCATCTAATCAACCTAATTTCTGGCTATTATAATAACATCGCTGAATAAGAAGTGATGATGACGGCTTCCCTGGTGGCGCAGTGGTTAAGAATCCGCCTGCCAATGCAGGGGACACGGATTCAAGCCCTGGTCCGGGAAGATCCCACATGCCGCAGAGCAGCTAAGCCAGTGCGCCACAACTACTGAGCCTGCGCTCTAGAGCCCGTGAGCCATAACTACTGACACCGTGTGCCACAGCTACTGAAGCCCGCACGCCCAGAGCCCGTGCTCCACAATAAGAGAAGCCACCGCAATGAGAAGCCCACACACCGCAACACAGGGTAGCCCCCGCTCACCTAGAGAAAGCCCATGTGCAGCAATGAAGACCCAACGCAGCCAAAAATAGATAAATAAAATAAATAAATTTATCAAAAGAAGTGACGATGAAAAAATGAATGGCTAACATTTAGTGAGTACTCACCATGTGGCAGCCCCTGTTTTAATTGTTTTCCACGTAATCCTCTGAACAACCTCTGAATTAGGGATGACTGAAAGCCTCTGACCTGCACGCAAACTGAAGCACAGAGATTTAGAAACTTGCCCAAGGTCCTCCAGCCAGTCAGCGGCAGAGCCAGCGCTCATACACATTGTTTCATTTAATCTAGGCAACGCCATACTGAAGTAAGTACCATGAAGCCATCTTACGTAGGAGAAAATTGACAGAAATGAATTACTTACCCAAGGCCACGTGGCTATTAAGAAGTTAAGATCCGAACCCAAGTTTGTCTGGTTTCAAAGCCCTTCGCTGTACTTTAATTGGTTTCTGGGGTAAAGCCCACTCTTTCTGATTCATTATTAATAGTCTGAATTTGGTATTAGTGTACCTTTGTTGGAGGCAGGCAGCCAGATATCCCTAGGTGTCAGGTAAAGATTCTATCATTTTTAGCTTCATTTTAAAAAACAACCAATTATCAAAGTCTGAGCTGTGGCACCTCAGAGTCTCCAAGAATGACGGCTCTAGGCACCGTGACTGGTCTGTGCGCTTGGCACACAGATTCTTGCTGACATAATTGCACAGAAGTGCGCCATCCCTGGGAGGCAGGCATCAGTAGACCCACTCCCAGATGGGCAAGTTTGCCTGAGGTTACCTAACAGAGCTAGCAGGTAGCTGAGATGGGATGTGATTGTACATCCCTTGGCCAAACTCCTGCCTGGCTCACGGTCCTCCCTCCGCCCGGGGTTGGTACAAAAGCCACGTGCTGCTGGGTAACCAGGCATCTTAGCCACGCCATTATTTTTTCTTTGTAACAGAAGAACCAAGAATGCTCATCATTGCATTGGGGAACTTTTGAGTGTGAACTCAAGGGCCAGATCCCTACCTGAGCTTGTCTGAATCCATCTAGCACAGGCAGCAGACGTTCTCCGGTCCCAGGCAGCCGTCTCAGGAAAAGATGCTACTATTGGCCACCAGGAAGACCTTTTAAGACTGAAGATATTCATCATAAACCTAGCTTCTCCATTGGAAAAACAATTCTGAAAGCACATCCTACACAAACCAGGTCTAGGAACACCTCGATACCTGTGCCAAAAAGCAGATATGGAAGCCTTTTGGCCCACAGGCCCTTCTTTTTTTTTTTTTTTTTTCCTGCGGTACGCGGGCCTCTCACTGTTGTGGCCTCTCCTGTTGTGGAGCACAGGCTCCGGACGCACAGGCTCAGCGGCCATGGCTCACGGGCCCAGCCGCTCCGCGGCATGTGGGATCTTCCCGGACCGGGGCACGAACCCGTGTCCCCTGCATCGGCAGGCGGACTCTCAACCACTGCGCCACCAGGGAAGCCCCACAGGCCCTTCTTTATGCTCATGGATGGATTAAGATTATTTACTCATTGTTTTAAATGTTCACATTCAATTCACTTTCTGGCAACTTCCAGAAAGTATTCGCTGACAGCTGGATAAAATCAACTGAGTGTGTCCAATAAAAATATTTCTGAAAATAGAAGCAGCATTATCATTTTGGCAGCGCTTACAAAATTTGTGTCCATACATATTATGCATGTTTATTGTCTTACGTTTGGTTTTATTCTCATGGGGAAAAAATCCCACTGAATTTGGCCCCAAGTATTAAGTCAGTTCCTTTAAATTTTCTCTTCTTTTCCCATGTCCCTCCCTTCCTTCCTTCCTTCCTCTCTTGCGCCCTCCCTCCCTCCCTTCCTTTTTCTCACTCTCTTTTTTGTCTTTTTCTTTATTTATTTTTTTATTAAATCACTACTTGTTTAATAATTATTTTAATTTTAGTCTAGAAAAGCTTTAGTACTACTCTCCTAGACTAATACATGCTTTAGAATCTCATAGTTTAGACTCTGCTGATATGTGCCTTTATAGTCTGAAAAACTTTACGTTTTATCATTCAGCTCAATTTCTAACATTAAATTCAACTCATTGAATCACCAGTCTTTCTTTTTTTTAAAATTTATTTTATTGAACTATAGTTGACTTACAATGTTGTGTTAGTTTCTGCTATACAGCAAAGTGATTCAGTTACACACACACACACATATATATTCTTTTTCATATTCTTTTCCATTATAGCTATATTACAGGATATTTAATGCAGTTCCCTATGCTATACAGTAGGAACTTATTGTTTATCCTTTCTATACATATTAGTTTGCATCTGCTAATCCCAAACTCTCTCAATCCATCCCTCCCCCAACCCCCTCCCCTTGGCAACCACAAGTCTGCTCTCTATGTCTGCGAGTCTGTTTCTGTTTTGTGGATAAGTTCATTTATGTCATACTTTAGATTCCACGTATAAGTGATATCATATGGTATTTGTCTTTCTCTGTCTGACTTAATCCACTTAGTATGATAATCTCTAGGTCCATCTATGTTGCTGCAAATGGCATTATGTATTTCATTCTTTTTTATGGCTGACCACCAGTCTTTCTTAAATGGTATGTAACCAGTAGAGATCACCTTTCATGTTGTTCCTAAGGCTGCTGCCTTATCAGTAAATGTCCTTCTAATAGAGGGCAGGAGGAAGATACTTACATTCAATTCAACAGACCTCCCTTTCACTAGCCTTAAATATTCCTTTAAGTGTCATAAAATATCCCACAATATTGTCACAACCCGCATTCAAAATCATGATAGCTAATATTTAATATGTTCCTGAGAAATAATTATGTGACTTAAACTCGGTTTACAAAACATGTAGCTCATCAGCACATTGTACTCAGTTTTTTGTTTGTTTGTTTTTAGCAGCAAGATGTATTTGTTGACTAACTGACATAATGCAGTGGAAGTTCTTCAATCACTGTAGGTCTGGAAATCTAATCCAGGCATTGCTATTCTCAATTCATTGTCTTAAAAGCATTTAAGAATAATAACAGAATCTACATTAATTCAAACTTTCCCTGTCTCAAAGTAGTTTTAAAAATTAAAAATCACTGGCTTAATTATTAGCCAGTCAAAGATGATTCAGACCATTGAGGGGAACCTTGCCCTAATGGAAACTATTTATTTTGTGGTACAAAAGAAGAGTCCTTCCCTGAAGCATCTGAATTTGATAACCAAGCTTTTACACTGGAGCATCCTCTTAAATAGCCTATCATATTCTCTGAAGACAAAATATTTGTAGCATATTATTTTCTTTTTAAATAATGGCATATTCCCCCCTAATTTTTCCTATTCTTATTGGTGAGATTCTCTTCTAAGAATATGATTATCTTATAATTGATACACATTTAAAAAATTAAGCATTGAAACAGGCACTGGCTTTGGTTACATATGACAGTAATTGACAGTTTTCTTTTAAACAATGTTTCCTAGGTCAGTCTATATCTCAGTAATTTTCATAGCAGAACATTAAAATTGCAGCTCTTAAAATGATTTCGATCTGCCCCCTCAGCTCTTTCCCTCCCAACACATCTCTTGGCTTCTTTTCTGGCAGAGAGTGGGGTGGCATTGCCATGACATTGAGATTTTCGTCAGTCTTTTGGGATCAATAATATGATGTCACCTAATAATGATAATGAAAAATAATTCCTTTCACTTCCCATTTAAGTTTCCTAAACTGTATCAGTCTGAAGCAGGGAAATTAGTTGCAGAACCCAATTTTGTCTTGCATAAAACACACTTAATGGTGCAACCCTTTCGGATTGCACTCAAAGTTCTCCTTAGATTGTCTCCAGGCAATTTTTCCAGTATTCATTCCCACAATTCTTCTCTCTCAACAATGCATTCAAATCTAGCCTATTCAGGGTCCTTAAAGAGGCACCTAAAATATTCTCCGTGGTATTTCCCACTGATTGATAGTCTATTAATCCTAAAATGTTTTAGCAAAATCCCACTTCTATGAAGCCGTCTCTGACTTCATTCATTCATATGTGAAAGTAACATTTTCTGAACCATTTCTGATTTAAGCCCTCCTTGAAAGACCCCTTTGAAGCAGAGAAGACATATTAATTCAATCTGCATCTGAAAAAGATGCTTCTGGTAATGATGCTGAGATGGGTTGGTTGTGGAGAAGGGAGGAATGGAAACAGGGAAACCAATAGAAGACTTTACAGTGGCCCAGTAGCAAAAGTAGGACAGGTTTTTAGAGAGATTAAAGAGGCACAATTTTGAGGATTTCATTGATTGAAATTAGACAGACAAGTCATTTCCAGCTCACACAAGGGTAATAATAAAGATACGCACAAAGCATTATAGGAGAACAAAGAAGGGTGGTAGTAGTACTGAGTGTCCAGAAAAGTCTTCCTCAGGCTATAATACCCCACAACAATCCTTGGAGAATGAGTTGTAAGGTGAAGTAGAGTCGGAGGGAGGGGATTCCAGTCCAGTTGGAGGGAGTAGCATGCGTGAACGCTGAGAGATTAGAGAGAATGTGATACATTCAGTACCAGTAGTTTGGTTTTGCCAGAACTATAGTTGAGGATGGGTAGAGGTAGGAACCCCGCAAAGGGGAAGCTAGAAAGGTAAGGCAGAAGTCAGATCATGAAGGGGCCTATGTGCCACCCCAAGTCATTTCAACCTTATTCTGAAAGCCATGAGGTCAATCTGTGAATTTCAGCAACTGCAGTGATATGAACAGATGTGTAACTGAAGGGTTGCAGAATATGCCACCCCAAAAATGCCACTTTGGCTTAAGGATTATTTTGTGCTGAAGCCAATTGAGAAGAAGCAGATATCAGAAAAGCTCTCTACTTTGCTTCTATTTACCTAAAGCAGAACGTAAATTTATAAAGGTGTTCCCCCCTCCCCTCTTTACCAGGAAGGACAGAAGTAGATCACTGGAGACAACTCTAACTCTTATTAGCCCAGAGACAGCACCAGAGGAATCTATATAACAAACTTTATTAACTAGCCCTTGTCTTCTATTAGTTCTCCCATATATTTACCTTCCCACAATTTGCTGCCTTAGAAAACTGAAGGCCTTCACCTTTGTCTTGTGACTTCTCTAAAAACGTATTGTTCTTTTCTTAAGAAGCTATATAAGCCCAAGTTCTAACCACCCCTTTGAGTTACTCATCACTGAGAACTCCCATGTGTATGCGTGATGCCCATGTTGATACACTTCTGTTTGTTTTTCTCTTATTAATCTGCTTTTGTTAGTCGAATTTGCAGTATATGAACCTCAGATGGGTAGAGGGAAAACAATTTTTCTTCCCCTGCATAATTTAGAAAGAGATTTCTGACTGCAGTGAGGAGGGAGTAACAGATTAGTTAGGAGACTATAAGAATGACCCAAGGAAGAGATGATAAAGGCCTGAACTGAGATATGGTGATGGAGATGGAGGAGGGGCCATAGTTGGGAGATGTTAAGATGCTAGGATTGACAAGACTGCTGCCTGATTAGCTGGAGGAAGGTTGAAGGGAGCATCAGATTTACTTTCTGATTTATAGCTTGGGTGGTACAGTAAAGGATGGTGCCAATCTCCAAGATGGGAGATATATTTGAGGAAGAAGAAAATGAGCTTTGTTTTGGACAGGTTGAGTTTGAGTAACCTGTAGGGCTACAGAAGAAACGTCTAGTACAAAGATGAATGAAGATGCCTAAAGCTCAGAAGAAAGAGCTGAGACAGAGATTTCGATTTTGGTGTTGAGTCCACATTTAGTTAGCAGTTCGAGCCATGGGAGTAGATGAAACATATCAGAGAATATTTAGCAAGAGGAGAGAAGAGGATGGAACAGAGGAGAAAATATCTGAGTAGTTGGAAGAATAGGAGCCAGAAAAGGAGGGCCCAAAGAAGCAAGAGCCAATGCAGAGAAGGATGGTATCAGTGATGCCAAATGAGGAAAGGGAGGTGTTTCTAGCAGGGCCAAATACATTAGAGAAATCAAGGAAGAGGAATGTTCCTTGATGTGAATGTTCACTGGATTTAGAAACAGGTGACCTTGGCAGAAGTAAAGTGGAGGAGGAAGGCATATGGCAGTGGGTTGAGGAATGCATAAGGAATAAAGAAGTGCAGACATCTCTTTCAAGAAGTTTGTATGTGAGGGAAGGAGAACAAAAGATAGAGCCTGAGCTATGCAGGGGGATTGTGGAATCAAGAGAGGGCTGGAATCAAGAAATTCAGAAGGCGTGGGCATATTTAAATGCTGGAGTAGAAAAGCCAGTAGAGGAGAGACTGAAGATCTAGCTAAGATAGGGCATAAAGACAGCAAAGCAAAGGCATAAGACAGCAGGAAGCAAGGAAGGGAGGGAGGGAGGCAATGAATGCGTGGGGGGGCAGGGGGACAGAAGGGACATCAATTCAATTCAATGAAGAGGGAAGGGGAAAAAAGAGATTTGGAGGACTGGGTAGGAAGTTGAGGAGATATCTGCCTGAAGATCTCAATTTCTATGTGAAATAGGAAAGGAGGTCATTTGATGAGGGTGAGGGGAAGTGACAGATTGGGGAGGAACTTAAAGAAAGTAGAGAAGATTTGAAATAGTCATTGTGGGTACCAGGGAGGAAAAACTTCCTCTACCCTCTTAGGTTCATTCATGGAGTCCTGTGACTCAAGCTGACAAGAGACAGAGAAAACACAGATTTTTATTCACATACATACACAGAAGTTCCCAGAAAAAAATGTGACTTAGGGAGGTGGTTAGAATTTGGGGCTTATATACCATCTTGATAAGGGAAGGGGAGAAGGAGAAAGGAAAACAAATAATTTTAGGGAAAATAAATGGGTCCTTAGGAGGCTAAATGGCAGATATGATAGTTTTATGACAATACCTGCTTAGGTGTTCTGTTATCCTGGTGCCAATTTCTCTTCTCCAGTGCTAGGAGTCAATCTTGTCTGACTGTGAAACTCCTGGGAAAGGGATTGATGACAATTGAGTTCTTTTGGGAGGCTCTGCTTTCAGGCAGATAAGGGGAGTTCAGAAAAAAAATCTCTTCCTGCATCTGCTGATTCTCAAATGCCTTCAGCTCAAAATAATTTTTATGTCCCAGTGGCATACTCTGGACCCCTTCATGGAAAATAAGATAGAGATATAACTAGGGAAATGTAGAGGGTTTTCAAGTTGAAGACAACAACATGTCTACACTTCTGTGTGATTTTTTTTTCCCTAGCAGGGTAGGTGTAGGAGCAGAGAAAGTGGGCCCTGGGATTGATCTATGTTTAGTTTCTCCAAACTGGTGGGATGGAAGGACAAGTGGTCAAGGGAATTCAGGGTGGTAGTTAGCTTGGGAGTAACTGAGCTTATGGATTATTGATAACAAGGTGGTGTTATGACCTGAATGTTTGTACCCCTCCCTCCAAACTCATATGTTGAAGCCGTAATGCCCATGTGGCTGTATTTGGAGACAGAGCCTCTGATAAAGTAATTAAGGTGTGGTGAAGTCATAAGTGTGGGGCCCTTATCTGATAGGATTAGTGTCCTTATTGAAAGAGACACCAGCAGACTTCCCTGGTGGCTCAGTGGTTAAGAATCCGCTTGCCAATGCAGGGAACACGGGTTCGAGCCCTGGTCCGGGAAGATGCCACATGCCAAGGAGCAGCTAAGCCCATGCACCACAACTACTGAGCCTGCACTTTAGAGCCTGAGAGCCACAACTACTGAGCCCGTGTGCCACAACTACTTAAGCCTATGCACCTAGAGCCCATGCTCTGCAACAAGAGAGACCACCACAATGAGAAGCCCGCGCACCGCAACAAAGAGTAACCCCGCTCGCCACAACTAGAGAAAGCCTGCGTGCAGCAATGAAGACCCAACGCAGCCAAAAATAAAACTAAATAAATTAAAAAACAAAAACAACACACCAGAGAGCTGTCTCTCCATGCACACACATCAAGGAAAGGCCATGTGAGGACACATGAGAAGGCGGCCGTCCACAAGCCAGAAGGAGAGCTCTCACCACCAGAAACCGAATCAACCAAAACCTTGATCTTGGACTACCAGCACTCAGAACTGTGAGAAAATAAATTTCTGTTGTTTAAGCCACCTGGCCTACAGCTTTTGTTATGGCTGCCCTAGTAGACTAATACATGTGGTCAGGGAAGGAAGGTGAAGGCAGGAAGGGCAGAAAAGTGGAGAAGAGCTCTTGAGGGTATCAAAGAGCAAGGCAGCGGCTATAGTGCAAGGAAAGGAAGTTGGGGAAGGGAGTGTCTGTTAGAATTTGTAATTGTTGAGGAATAGCAGCTCTAGGGGATAACAAGCTCAGGATTGTAGCTAAATGGCAGTAGAGGAAATGAGGTCATGAAGGCTAGTGAGGTTAGGAAGAACCGTAAGGCTAAGGCTTGGAGGTCATCCATGTGGCCATAGAAGTCACCTAGGATGTCGGCAGGACCTGAGATGAGAAGGATGTATGAGTTGGGAAAAGCAATGCTTGCTGCTATAACAAAAATCCCCACATTTCTGTGGTTTCCCAGTATAAAATTTGGGTTTGGCGGCCCCCCTGACACCTGCCCTCCAATCAGAGACTCAGAGATGGGGACTCCTGTGCAGGGCTCTGCTATATGGGATCATTCATTTCCAACGAATATAACCCTGATACAAAACATGGAAAAGATAGCACACAAAAAAAGGAAACCTCCATCTGACTTATGAGCATCGATGCACACATTCAAATAAAATGCCAGCAGTGATAAAAGAAAAGTACAGCATGACCCAACAGAGTTTATTTTAGTGGTGAAAGAGAGAGGGTCTATCTACGTGGGCCTGGCTGAACTGCATGGAATGAAAACATTTGCTTTGCTCAACCTTCTGCAACTTATCCAAACATTTGTATACCCTAAAGTCAGAAATAGTGGTCCTCCATTTCAGCAATCCACAATGCCATAAATCTGTGAAGATACCTTGTAAATTGAAATGCACTAAGTAAGAGCAAGGAATTTCTGAGCACACAGGGCCCCATGCTGGGTGTGATTTAGTATAAGAATTTTAAGCCATGATTTCTCTTCTGGATCTTACCACCTGGTTGGAAAAGATAAGCTAAGAGAGATGCAAACAACATCGGGTGTAAAGGCCCAATAGCCAGACAGACCATGTTTAGCGTTGAGAGGGAGAGAAGAGAAACTCCAGGCCTTGTCTGTTGCAGAGAAACCAAATCATTGCATTTTCTGCCTGGGGCCAGGAAGACTGCCTTTCCCAGCCCCGACTGCTTTTGGAAGGAGTCAAATAACAGCTCTGGTGCCTAGAATATGGGCAGGAGTGATATTTGCCTCCATTAGTCTTGGCACTTAAATATTCTGCTGGGTCTCACTCTCTGTCTCTCCTCTACTTGTGCAAAGAATAAGCAAATGTCAATAGTATACGGAAACACACCCCCCAAAAAAGCCGAATTGTTTTCCAGTCTCCTATTTTCTTAACCTTTTCATTCTTTTTTTTTTTTTTTTTTTTTTGCGGTACGCGGGCCTCTCACTGTTGTGGCCTCTCCCGTTGCGGAGCACAGGCTCCGGACGCGCAGGCTCAGCGGCCATGGCTCACGGGCCCAGCCGCTCCGCGGCATGTGGGATCTTCCCGGACGGGGCACGAACCTGTGTCCCCTGCATCGGCAGGCGGACCCTCAACCACTGCGCCACCAGGGAAGCCCTGAAATGCATTATTTGTTTTAAAAAATCAATATGATCAATATACTCCATGAGTGATTACAGGTATTTTCAAGATACATGTGACTTTCATTTTAGAGCCAATTCTCCATTTATTTATTTGCTTATCGCTATTATTGTCCCCTATGTGTTTTAGGTGTAACATTTCTAGTTACCATTAGTCTAAATATTGTTTACTGTAGTTTTGATTTCTTTGCATTTAGGAGTTGATAGGAAATGTCACCTCACCTGATACCTCGTTGCTGAAAAATCCCAGCTTCTAGGAAGTCAGACACTCCTCTGGCTTTTAAAAATATATAATTTGTATACACACACGACTTTACAAATTGTCCCACTTACTCTTTACTGGTCTGCTCTAGGCATGCTAGAATTAGTCACTGAGTTCTGCGTCTTTAACCACTCAGACTGCAAATATAAAGTCCATCCGGAAAGCACCATAACCAGAATGCTACAGAACTCTCCTGGCCCACCTATGCTTATACCACCCAACACTCATTCCCCTCTTAACCAAAAAAAAGAAAAAAGGTTAGAAACAAGAATGGGCTTGCTTTTGATGAGGTTTAACTGGTAAGTGCTAAAGGGCCAGAAAGCTGAGGCCACTGGGAGATCTGCTTAGTGCCTGGTACTTGGTGGGTACTTAGTATATTTTTAGTGAATTACCAAACAATTGAATTCTGACTTCAGATCACTCGCTCCTCCTACCTCATGCCCCACAGCGTTTTTGTGAGGCTCGAATGCGAAACACTTGAAAGAGCTTGGCAAACTGCCATGCTAGTCATCGCTACTATGGTTTTAATACCCCCGATTGTGTGACCCTAAGGCGTAATGCACGACAGCACCACCAGAGGGCGGCAGCCCCACACTACTACTCTGAAAAACCTCAGTGAGTAAGTTTTAGATGAAAAAGGAAAGGCTCTTGTAAGCTTATGAAAAGGACTTTGTTCTCGTTACCCGTTGCGGAGCACAGGCTCCAGACTCGCAGGCTCAGCAGCCATGGCTCACGGGCCCAGCCGCTCCGCGGCATGTGGGATCATCCCCAACCGGGGTACAAACCCATGTCCTCTGCATCAGCAGGCGTACTCTCAACCACTGCGCCACCAGGGAAGCCCTTTACCTCATCTTTATTTCTGCAAAGTGGCTGAGAAAGTGAGTCGGACTTGAGTAGCACCCATCCCCCCCATCCAACAGATGGGGCTGCAGAAAATGTTTATTTCTTCCTCCCCTTAGGCTAATCAGCTTTTGAGAAGTAGATCAGTGGATCAATGGTCTACGGTGGTAGAATGGTTGATTTGTGCCTTTGTTTCCCTGAACATTTTGGATAAATTATTTCCTGGAATATGTATGATCTCATGAAAATAATTAACAATGGTTCAGCAATTACTCTGTATCAAGCCCTGTTCTTATTGCTTTATGTGAGGTAGGTATGATAATTATCTCCATTTTATACATGAGGACATTAGCACAGAGAGGTTAGGTAATTTATGTAACGTTGCCCAGCTAGTAAGGGGCAGGGCAAGTTAGGAAGCCCTGTAGTTTGGCTTCGGAATGTGTCATTATTCACAGCAACTGTTGTCGCCAGGATGTTAGCATGTTTTGCACCGGCTCCCTAAGCCCCAACTTCCAAAGGGCGATAGGAAAAGACCAGATGATACCTGCGCATCCAGCAGGTTGTGACCCAGGAGAACTCTGACCGGAATCTTCTGTAATGGGCAGTAAACATGCCTATTCTTTGCTCCAAAAAGAGACATTATATTCATTACACTGGGCAGCACATAGGCCTGTCCTTTGCTCCAGTGAGAAACACAGTCTCTATCTCTCAAGGTTGTTCTCTACACAAACATCCTTGAAAAGATAGTGTGTAACAAAAGGCAGACACTGCCTCTGTTTGCAAGATGTGCAGACTGGTTGAGAGAACATGTAGCAGGCTTGAGATCCATGGAGAATTGTCTCCCACAACAGTAATCTATCAAAACCAGCCCTATTCAAGTCACTGAACGTTATGCTTTTTTTTTTTTTTCGCGGTATGCGGGCCTCTCACTGTTGTGGCCTCTCCCGTTGCAGAGCACAGACTCCGGACGCACAGGCTCAGCGGCCATGGCTCACGGGCCCAGCCACTCCGCGGCATGTGGGATCTTCCCAGACCGGGGCACGAACCCGTGTCCCCTGCATCGGCAGGCGGACTCTCAACCCCTGTGCCACCAAGGAAGCCCCGTTATGCTATTTTTAAAGTGCCAGAGGTAGCTGAATTCCTTGATAATCAAACATCAATTTCATATTGTTTCAGTAAACCCTTGCAGCAAGAAAGCTGATTTTTGACCCACTCCAGCAAAAACAACTCAGTACTAATGAGAGCATCCTGATAATTTAAAAAATTATTTTTCTAAGTATTTCACTCTTCCAAAGAAAGAAAAAAAATATTCTCTTTAACACACAGTGCACATGAGATATTGTCTTGTTTGGGAAGTGACATGGAGGAGGAAGGGCCAGTGATAACCTGATTTCTCAGTACCCACATCAGCAACACATATTTTCACGTACAATACATCAGTAGGGTGGGGCTGCCACAGTGATATGTGCAAATAACTCCCATGTTACGGTAATCATTTATGTTAATACAGTTCCTCTTTATGATAAAAGATATGCTCATAAGTATTGAAAGCTTATACATCTTATGTAAATAGTTTTAATCGATGATTAGAATTTTTGCCATTTATGCAACAATTTCTTTTCTCTTTCCTAGTTTTTAATACCAGCTACCATTTGTCATGCATCTAATATTCAGGTAATTTGCATATTTAATCTCATATGAATTTTAATGACTGTATATGAAGGAATGGAGACACACCCACCTACAAGATTCAGATCTACCTGCCTGGAAAGCTGGTATATTTCTATTGCATTACTCTGCCTTATGGTTGCCTGGCCCACCTCTTGGCCTGGGGTATGGATTTCCAAGAAGCTCTTGGAGCATTTCCCTCCAGGTTTCTAAGTCAGTTGCCTCACTCTCCTTCACTTGGGCCTGCTGGCCTCCTCAGCAGTGTTCCCTTCTCCAGGGCTCAAGCACATCATGGAATCTTAGAGATGGAAGGGATCCCGAGAGTCTCCATATTATAGCATCCCCAGTGGGTGCCCATCTGCTTTCTGCCTCAGTGCTTCCTTGATTGGAAGTGCTTGTAGTAATTCGAAGTTTTAAAAATGTTGCTCTCTGCTGTCACTTTGTAATTTGTACCCATTGTTCCATGCCTGCTGTTAATCTACTTCCTCTTCTAGAAGCACTTCTCATAAAATCCAAGAAAAGTTTTTCCAAAGAAGCATGCTGAACAAAGGGCAATAACCTAGGAGGTTTGTATAGTTATATCTTTAAGTATCTTATTAAATACTAAAATACAGCTACTTGCTTCTCAAGCACTGATTAGGGTTAAATCATGCCAATAAATTACTCTAAATCATTTGCCACTGGAAGGATTGGCGGCTGACTTAGTGAAATACTTATCGGTACCAATCCATTTTCTATTATGCATCTAACACAACTGTTAACACAATAATAATAATAAATGTTGGGTAAGCATTTTTAAATGCTTCAGAGACACTGTCATTCTTATTTACATTTTCACATTAAACTATAAAGCAGGCTTGGTGGGTGATCCAATATGTAATTATCCCCCCAGAAGCCACCACCTATAGGGGTTAACATTTTCTTTTCTGTGACCTTTAGCCTCTGACCCATCTACTTTTTCCAACTGAGTGCTTTTTAAAGCAATTCCACCTCAAATACATTTCATTTCCTCAGATCCAGGACAAAGTACCAAGAAATTCAAAAGTCTCATTTAGAAAAGTTTTTTCCCTTATACTTTAGAATTACATATCTCTCTCTCTCTTTCTTTCTTTCTTTCTTTTTTTTTTTTTTTTTGTATTTTAGGCAAGTGCAGTGGATTGAATAGTGTCTGCTAAAAATTCATCCGGAACCTCAGAATGTGACCTTTTGGGAAATTTGTAGATGTAATTAGTTAAAGATCTCAAGATGTAATCATCCTGGATTTAGGCTGGGCCTTGAATCCTATGACTGGAGTCCTTTTAAGTAGAGGAAAGGACACAGGAGACCCATAGAGAAGAAGGAGTTGTGAAGATAGAGGCAGAGACTGGAGATATGTACAAGCAAAGGAACACCAGGGACTGTCTGCAGTCACCGGAAGCTAGCAGAGAAGCGTGGAGTGATCTTTCCCTCATAGGCTCCGAGGAACCACCCCTACTGACACCTTGATTTCGGACTCCAGCCTCCAGAATGATAAGAGAATAAATTTCTGTTATTTTCAACCCCTGAGTTTGTACTAATTTGTTATGACCATGCCAGGAACCTAATACAGTGATGTAACAACAATCTAAAACAGATAAAGCATAAATGTTTATCAATATGTGATGTCTGAATCGAACAAGATGCTTTGAGAAAAGGAAAAAGGATCAGGTGGAGGATATTACTAAGTCTGAAAATAGGCTGCTGCCTTAATTAAAAACCATCATTCTTCATAAGTAGCCTGTGAAGACAAAAGGACTGCCTGGCTTGTTCTCTCTGTTATTCTCCATAGCCCTGATCGCATTGTATTGAGGTGATTTGTCTTCCACAAGGGCCCTTTCTTATTCTCAGATGAGGCTCTGTGTCCTAGCAGAGGGACTGACACATAAGTCACAGTAAGTGCTCAATAGATAGGAGGACATGTATCCAGCTTTACCTATGAATAGCGGTCCTTTTGTGCACCTGTTTTCCCGGCATAATTATTAATAGTGTCCTCTTTCCAGATATAGAGAACAGATTTGTGGTTGCCAAGGAGAAGGGGCATGCGGGAGGGATGGACTGGGAGTTGGGGGCTGGCAGATGCAAACTGTTATATATAGGATGGATACACAACAAGGTCCTACTGTATAGCACAGGGAACCATATTCAGTATCCTGTGATAAACCATAATGGAAAAGAATATGAAAATGCATGTGTATATATATGTATAACTGATCACTTTGCTGTACAGCAGAAATTAACACAACATTGTAAATCAACTGTACGTCAATAAAATAAATTAAAAAAAATAAAATGTGTCCTCTTTCATATTAAGAAGTATTCTGTTTGGATGAAAAGCTATCCTATCAATTTATACTTGTGCACATATGGAACAGATGATTTTGGAAATACTGTTGGGAGTCTGCTTGAAAACTGGCAGAGCCAAGGTTTTCCCTATCTGTGTTCATTTTTATTGTAAAATTCACATATGTAATTAATACATCCAGAATGATCCTATTAAAGTGAGTCAGATCACATCTTTTCACTGCTCAAAATCCTTTTCATCTCACTCTGAATAACAACAGCCAAAGTCCTTACAGTGGCCCTCAAGTCCCCACACTATGTGACCCATTTCCTCCCTGATCCCACAGCCCGGTGTCTTGTCCAACTGCCCTCCTTGCTGACACTCAAACACACAGGTAGGCTACTGAGTCAGGGGATTTGCATCTGTTACTGATAAACACATGTCAGAATTTGTGGAATGTAGCTAAAGCAGTATTTGGGTATTAATAGACTTAAAATATCTATAATAGAATAAGAAAATAGAAAATTAATGGCCTAAAGTTAAAACTCAATTAACTAGAAGAAAACCCCCAATAATCCCAAAGGCAGTAAAATAAATAATAATGATAAGCTTACAAATTAATAACATTTAAAAAAACCTATAGAGATGATCAACACAAAAGTGTTTATTTGAAAAGAAAAATTCTGGCCATTTTCATCAAGGCAGAAGATATAAGCAAACAATATTAGACATGAAGAAGTGTAAGCTCCATTAGAGATTTTAAATCATAGGAGAATAAAATAAGCAAGTTATGACCGTAATTTTGAAAACATAGATGAAATAGGTATTTTTAAGAAAAATATAAACCACCAACACATGACTCAAGAAAGGTATTTTTAAAATGCCAAAATACCAGTATCCATTAATGATAGATCGGTAATCAGACTTATTCCTCCCAAAAAGGGATCACTTACAGGAAGTTTTATAAACCAATTGTACCAATCCTTTAAGGAATAGATCTTCTCTATTTTATACAAACTGTTATAGAAAAATAGGGAAATTTATTTTATACATTTAGTATAATCTTGATAACATAAGAGAATTCAAGACAAAAATTGTAGGCCTATTATATTTATGACCATTATAAAAATATTTGCAAATCAAATCCAGCAACATACAAAACCAAAAGTTATAAAATGTTCCACATTAGAAGCCCATTGATATAATTTACAATACCGACATTCTAAAGAGAAAAATGATATAATAATCTCAATAGAAAAGCATTAAGAAAGATGAAATCCAACACTCATTTAAGTTGTAAGAAAAACCTAACACATCCTAACAAATATTAAAAGACAAATTCTACCAAATATTTATTAAATGAAATTCCAATTTTACAAAAACTCTTTTAGGTTCCACAAAAAGAGAGACTAGCCCCCAATCCATCTTGGTGCCAAGCATAATCTTCATGCCAAAACTAGACAAGAACAGTGAAGGGTGCCAGCATGTGCAGCCCCCAAATATGCCACTTTGGCTTAAGGATTATTTTGAGCCAAAATCATTTGAAAAACAACCAATACGATAAGGACACGCTGACCTTGAAGCTTGAGATAAAAATTCCCATGTGAAATGTTCCCCCTCTGTACCAAGAAGAAGAAACATTCTTATCAACAGAGATGAAGAGTCAAGGTAGAGAGAAATCTGCACAAACAGACCTTGTTAAAATCCACTCTTATCTTCCTTTAGTCTCTCCATCTATTTTAGTTACTTTTCCACAATGGCTCTTCTTTGTTCAAACACTTAGGTGTAGTCGCTTCTTTGGGTCTTCATTTTCCTATGGGGGCTCCCATGTACATAGACAAACCTACGTGCTTTTCTCCTGTTGATCTGTCCTACGTTAATTTAAATTTTATTTATTTTTTTATTTATGGCTGTGTTGGGTCTTCGTTTCTGTGCGAGGGCTTTCTCTGGTTGTGGCCACTCTTCATCGCGGCGTGCGAGCCTCTCACTACTGCGGCCTCTCTTGTGGCAGAGCATAGGCTCTAGACGCACAGGCTCAGTAATTGTGGCTCACGGGCCTAGCTGCTCCGCGGCATGTGAGATCTTCCCGGGCCAGGGCTCGAACCCGTGTCCCCTGCATTGGCAGGCAGATTCTCAACCACTGCGCCACCAGGGAAGCCCTGTCCTACGTTAATTTAATTCTCAGGCCCAGCCAGAGACCCGAAGAGGGTAGAGGTAAAGTTCTGCTTCCCCTACAACGATATTAAATAGAAAATTTACAGTCTAATTTCATTCCTGAACATAGGTGTAAAAATCCTAAACAGAAGCTTATAAGACCTAATTCCATAATCTATAAAAAAGTGAATAATTTATGGTCAGGTTGAATGCATTCCAGGAATACAAAGCTGATTTAATGTCAGAAGGTAAAATTATATTATTTATCTCATGTGTAGTAAAGATTGTAAACTTGCCCCCAAAGAGGTTTGGCCTTTGTCCCTAGCTTCTAGGAGATAATCTCTAAGCATTTAGTACATCATGCCTGATAGGAATGTCTTTATTTGCCTGGGAACTTTGGATAACTGGAGAGTCTAACAGGATAATTTAGGGCAAAGGGTGACTACATTGGAAAAATGGGAACCGGAGACTGAAATCAGCCATGTGGGTGATGACTCCTACTTATGTAGTGGAGCCCCAGTAAAGACCCTGGACACCAGGCCCAGGTGAGCTTCCCTGGTTGACAGTACTTTGTGCACTTTGTCACACACTGAAACTGGGAAAGTAATGCAACCATGACTCCAGGGGGAGAGGACAACAGAAGCTCCATATTTGGTATATCCTGGACTCTGCCTATGTTCTTCTTGACTGATTTTAACCTGTCCTAAAATTATCAAATCAATCAAATGATTTTAATTCTCCTAAAATCCCAACAATACAGTAAGCTGCTTTTAAAATGTATATGGAATAGCAAAGGACCAAGAATAGCCAAGACACTTCTGAAGAAGATGGGGTCTTCCACAATCATATATCAAGATTTATCATAAAGCTGTAGTAGTTAAAACCTAGTGTCTGGCACAGGGATTGATCAATGGAACAGACTAGAGAGCCCAGGAATAATAGACCCACATGTGGACAATAGTCAATGTCAAGGAGAGAACATCTAAGGATGAAGAACGAGAAAAGAAAGGAAAATGGTTGAAGAGAGAAATATTTGTCTGTGTATACATTTGACCACAGCCAAAACTATTTTCCTTAATATTTAAGGAATGGGGGGACATCGAGTGTGGTCCAAGTCACAGTTCAGTTTTCACATCAAGAAAGATGGTCAGTTACATAATTTGGGGGGCCCACTACAAGATGAAACTGCAGTGTTCAAAAATTATTAATAAATATTATAAATTATTATAAATTATTAATAATTTCAAGACGATGACAGCCGAACATCCAACAAAGTGCAAGGCCCTTCTAAGCCTGGGGACATGTGTGACTGCACATGCCACATGCCCATGAAGCCAGCCCTACATCCTACAGGTCTCTCTGCAGTGCAGGGTTTGACTAATGGATGATCATGAATCATATATACATTGCTATCAACTTTGTGGGTGTCAACTAATGTGAAAAAAGTTCTATCATGTCTGTTTTCACTTACAGCTATACACAATTCCTAATTCTCTGGAATTAGGGCAAAGAATTTTCTACTTTTTCTCCAGTTATGTTAACTCAAACACACTTGTAACTCAATACCTCATTTAAGTTTCAACTCAAAGGCAGTTGCAGGGCATAGCCTAGTTCCAGACACTTAGAAGAGTACTTTAAATTTTCTTCCATTACCCTAATAAATTTTCTGTTGTTTGACATTTTCCTGTGGCATTCACTTTCAAACTTGAAAGATTAATAGAACATTTCACCAAGGTAATACTAGGTTACTTTATTTTATTTTAGGTTACTTTATTTTTTATTGTCAAATAGAATGAATAAATCAGTGTCTCAAATTATAGAGATTGTAATGTATGAAGTTGAATAATTGGTAATTCCTAAAAATTGATTTTCTAGAATGGAGTAGAGTTGAAGCATACTCAAAATTAGTTTTTATAAAATAAAAAAATCTAATCTACTTTATAGAAGATATTTTGAAAAATATAAATGTATCTTCCACTACATTATTTGGAATCTTCCGAAGACTGGTTGCGTTCTTATTTATTATTATAAAATGTACAAATGCTTCCACTTCACCAATAGGCCCAATGTATAAAGTTATGTTTGGAGTTAAAATATTCACAAGTGTTTGGTAATTTGTTATACCCAGACAGTGTTTCTGGGGCCATTTGTAGTAAAAGCTATTGCAAAGTAATATTTTCAAGTGGATTCTTCCACCCCCAAATGAAGAATTCAGCTCACTTTCAGAGGAGTGATTAAATGAACGACAGTAATTGCTTTCTCTTTACACAGTTACTCTTAAAATGCTGCAAAGGATTTCATCATTGATTTCAGGTCAAATCTTTTTGCAAGTTTTTCTCTCTGGAGGTCTTCTGCCTGAAGCCACAAGCAAGAGTTTTCAAGGAGTTAAGAGTGTATGAGGTCATCTGCATTTGCTATTATTAGGTGGACCCTATTGTGAGTGATTTTATTTGACAGCATCATAACCGATTACCTGAAAATTCGAGCCAATAGCTGTCTTTTCAAGAAAAATTCAATTTGCAATTTACATTTTCCACACTTCCTTTCCGCCCACTAACAAATCAGCTGCAGATGTCTGTTCAGCTCCAAAAGGCACTTTGCATGGGAAAAGAAACAGCCTTAAGCCTTCTTCAGGGTGATCACACTTAGCAGCCAACAGAGAGGAACTGGGCTCTGTGATTGAGGGCAGAATTGGTGTGTGGGATCAGGGAAAGATTTAATGAAAATCCAAAGGCCCACAGAAAACTGATAAACTTTTCAATGTCAGGGGCTGGTCCCAAGCATCACAGATAAGAATAGCGGAGCTTTATTGATTATCACCCAGGTTCTCTTAGCCTAAGGCCTGGCACACCCTGCTTTCTCCCCTCCACACTCCCTGCTTGCCAATCAGCAAAGGCCTCCACTTTTCTGTGTCTTGTTTATCTTTTGTTTTCGGTTTGTCTTTGAGGAATTGTAATATGATAGAAGAATTTGTTGGCCATTTGAATAGCCTCTTTTGTGATTTGTTCTTATCCATTTTTCTGTTGGATTGTATCTTTTTTCTTCTTAATTTGTAGACGTCTTTTATATATCTGGCATAAGTTTCTAACTGTTGTTCATGTTGTAAATATTTTCTTCTCTCTGGGCTTCCCTTTTCACTCTTAAATGTACTTTGGATGAACAGAAGTTATTAATTTCAATGTAATTAAATATGTGATTTGGGCTTTTATGGTTTCTTTATAGTTTGCATTTTTTATGTTGTCCTATTTTTAGAGTCTTTCTCTACTCTGAAATCATGAAGGTATACTCCTATCATATCTTCTTAAAGTTCCTTCATTTTTTTTCACATTTATGACTAAACAATCTGGAATTAATATATGTTTATGGTGTAACGTAGAGGTCAAATTTCTTTTCTTTTTCTATGGGATATTTAATTGTTCCAATATTATTCATTGAAGAGGTCTCCCTTTCTCCCATTGGTCAAGAATACCACCTTTCTCATAAATCAGATATCCCTGTGTAGCTGTCTGCTTTGGCTCTCTTTCTGCTGCATTGGTCTGTTTGTCTCTCCTTGTACCATTCTCTAAATCTGTGCCAGTGTCTTAACAACTGTAGCTTCATGGTCTTGATAATCAGGAATCTGGCTTTGTTTTTCTTCTTAAAAAATTTTCTTGACGATTCTTGGTCCTTGGATAGCTTGTCAAGTTTAATAATAATAGTAATAATAAAAATAACAATCAAAGGAGGTTTGCTTTAAATATATAGATCCATCTGATATTATATTTTACAATTTTGATTACTCTAATTCATGAATGTATTTCCTATCAATTATTTAGATATTATTTTATTTGTCTTAATAGTGTTTTATAGGGTTTTTTGCACTCAGGTTTTGCATATACTTTGTTAGATTTATTCTATGATATTTGATATTTTTGCAGTTATTATAAATGGTATCTTTTCATTTGATTTTTAAATAACTAGTATATAGAATTTAAATATTGTTTCTAGTAACTTTGCTAAACTCATTTTTAATTTTTTTAAAATTTATTATTTATTTATTTAAATTTTTGGATTTTATTTTATTTATTTTTTTAGACAGCAGGTTCATATTAGTCATCAATTTTATACACATCTGTGTATACATGTCAATCCCAATCGCCCAATTCATCCCACCACTACCACCCACACCCCCCCGCAGCTTTCCCCCCTTGGTGTCCATACATTTGTTCTCTACACCTGTGTCTCAGTTTCTGCCCTGCAAACCGGTTCATCTGTACCATTTTTCTAGGTTCCACATATATGTGTTAATATATGATATTTCTTTTCCTCTTTCTGACTTACTTCATTCTGTATGACAGTCTCTAGGTCCATCCACGTCTCAACAAATGATCCAATTTCATTCCTTTTTATGATGGAGTAATATTCCATTGTACATATGTACCACATCTTTTTTATCCATCCTTCTGTCGATGGGCATTTAGGTTGCTTCCATGACCTGGCTATTGTAAATAGTGCTGCAATGAACGTTGGGGTGCATTTGTCTTTTAGAATTATGGTTTTCTCTGGGTATATGCCCAGTAGTGGGATTGCTGGATCAAATGGTAATTCTATTTTTAGTTTTTGAGGAAACTCCATACTGTTCTCCATAGTGGTTGTATCAATTTACATTCCCACCAACAGTGCAAGAGGGTTCCCTTTTCTCCACACCCTCTCCAGCATTTGTTGTTTGTAGATTTTCTGATGATGCCCATTCTACCTCGTGTCAGGTGATACCTCATTGTAGTTTTGATTTGCATTTCTCTAATAATTAGTGATGTTGAGCATCTTTTCATGTGCCTCTTGGCCATCTGTATGTCTTCTTTAGAGAAATGTCTATTTAGGTCTTCTGCCCATTTTTGGATTGGGTTGTTAGTTTTTTTGATATTGAGCTGCATGAGCTGTTCGTATATTTTGGAGATTAATCCTTTGTTGATTCATTTGCAAATATTTTCTCCCATTCTGAGGGTTATCTTCTCGTCTTGTTTATGGTTTCCTTTGCTGTGCAAAAGCTTTGAAGTTTCTTTAGGTCCCATTTGTTTATTTTTGTTTTTATGTCCATAACTCTAGGAGGTGAGTCAAAAAAGATCTTGCTGTGATTTATGTCAAAGAGTGTTGTTCCTATGTTTTCCTCTAAGAGATTTACATTGTCTGGTCTTATATTTAGCTCTCTAATCCATTTTGAGTTTATTTTTGTGTATGGTGTTAGGGAGTGTTCTAATTTCATTCTTTTACATGTAGCTGTCCAGTTTTACCAGCACCACTTATTGAAGAGGCTGTCTTTTCTTCATTGTATATCCTTGCCTCCTTTGTCATAGATTAGTTGACCATAGGTGTGTGGGTTTATCTCTGGGCTATCTATCTTGTTCCATTGATCTATGTTTCTGTTTTTGTGCCACTACCATATTGTCTTGACTACTGTAGCTTTGTAGTATAGTATGAAGTCAGGGAGTCTGATTCCTCCAGCTCCATTTTTTGCCCTCAAGACTGCTTTGGCTATTTGGGGTCTTTTGTGTCTCCATACAAATTTTAAGATTTTTTTTCTAGTTCTGTAAAAAATGCCATTGGTAATTTGATAGGGATTGCATTGAATCTGTAGATTGCTTTGGGTAGTATAGTCATTTTCATGATATTGATTCTTCCAATACAAGAACATGGTATATCTCTCCATCTGTTTGTACCAGCTTTAATTTCTTTTATCAGTGTCTTATCATTGTCTGCATACAGGTCTTTTGTCTCCCTAGGTAGGTTTCTTCCTAGGTATTTTATTCTTTTTGTTGCAATGGTAAATGGGAGTGTTTCCTTAATTTCTCTTTCAGAGTTTTCATCGTTAGTGTATAGGAATGCAGGAGATTTCTGTGCATTAATTTTGTATCCTGCTACTTTACCAAATCCATTGATTAGCTCTGGTAGTTTTCTGGTGGCTTCTTTAGGATTCTCTATGTATAGTATCATGTCATCTGCAAACAGTGACAGTTTTACTTCTTGTTTTCCAATTTGTATTCCTTTTATTTCTTTTTCTTCTCTGATTGCCATGGCTAGAACTTCCAAAACTATGTTGAACAATACTGGTGAGAGTGGACATTCTTGTCTTGTTCCTGATCTTAGAGGAAATGCTTTCAGTTTTTCACCATTGGGAATGATGTTTGCTGTTGGTTTGTCGTATATGGCCTTTATTATGTTGAGGTAAGTTCCCTCTATGCCCACTTTCTGGAGAGTTATCATAAATGGGTGTTGAATTTTGTCAAAAGCTTTTTCTGCATTTATTGAGATGATCATATGGTTTTTCTCCTTCAATTTGTTAATATGGTGTATCACATTGATTGATTTGCTGCTGAGAAATCAGCTGTTAACCTTATGGGAGTTCCCTTGTATGTTATTTGTTGTTTTTCCGTTGCTGCTTTCAATAATTTTTCTTTGTCTTTTATTTTTGCCAGTTTGATTACTGTGTGTCTCAGTAATCTCAGTACTGTTTCTCAGTACTGTAGTAGTCTCAGTACTGTTTCTCCTTGGGTTTATCCTGCCTGGGACTCTCTGCACTTCCTGGATTTCGGTGGCTATTTCCTTTCCCATGTTAGGGAAGTTTTCGACTATAATCTCTTCAAATACTTTCTCGGGCCCTTTCTCTCTGTCTTCTCCTTCTGGGACCCCTATAATGCGAATGTTGTTGTATTTAATGTTGCTCCTGAGGTCTCTTATGCTGTCTTCACTTCTTTTCATTCTTTTTTCTTTATTCTGTTCTGCAGCAGTGAATTCCACCGTTCTGTCTTCAGGTCACTTATCCGTTCTTTTGCCTCACTTATTCTGCTATTGATTCCTTCCAGGGTATTTTTCATTTCAGTTATTGTATTGTTCATCTCTGTTTGTTTGTTCTTTAATTCTTCTAGATCTTTGTTAAACACTTCTTGCATCTTCTCTATCTTTGCCTCCATTTTTTTCCGAGGTCCTGGATCATCTTCACTATCATTATTCTGAATTTTTTTTCTGAAAGGTTGCCTATCTCCACTTCACTTAGTTGTTTTTCTGGGGTTTTATCTTTTTCCTTCATCTGGTACATAGCCCTCTGCCCTTTCATCTTGTCTGTCTTTCTGTGAATGTGGTTTTTGTTCCACAGGCTGCAGGATTGTAGTTCTTCTTGCTTCTGCTGTCTGCCCTCTGGTGGATGAGGCTATCTAAGAGGCTTGTGCAAGTTTCCTGATGGGAGGGACTGTGGTGGAGAGAGCTGACTGTTGCTCTGGTGGGCAGAGCTCAGTAAAACTTTAATCTGCTTTTCTGCTGATGGGTGGGGCTGGGTTCCCTCCCTGTAGGTTGTTTGGCCTGAGGCAACCCAACACTGGAGCCTACCTGGGCTCTTTGGTGGGGTTAATGGGAGACTCTGGGAGGGCTCACGCCAGGGAGTACTTCCCAGAACTTCTGCTGCCAGTGTCCATGTCCCCACGGTGAGCCACAGTCACCCCCGCCTCTGTAGGAGACCCTCCAACACTAGCAGGTAGGTCTGGTTCAGTCTCCCCTGGGGTCACTGCTCCTTCCCCTGGGTCCCTATGTGCACAGTACTTTGTGTGTGCCCTCCAAGAGTGGAGTCTCTGTTTCCCCCAGTCCTGTCGAAGTCCTGCAATCAAATTCCACTAGCTTCAAAGTCTGATTCTCTAGGAATTCCTCCTCCCGTTGCCGGACGCCCAGGTTGGGAAGCCTGACGTGGGGCTCAGAACCTTCACTCCAGTGGGTGGACTTCTGTGGTATAAGTGTTCTCCAGTCTGTGAGTCACCCACCCAGCAGTTGTGGGATTTGATTTTACTATGATTACGCCCCTCCTACCATCTCACTGTGGCTTCTCCTTTGTCTTTGGATGTGGGGTATCTTTTTTGTGAGTTCCAGTGTCTTCCTGTTGATGATTGTCCAGCAGCTAGTTGTGATTCTGGTGTTCTCATAAGAGGGAGTGAGAGCACATCCTTCTACTCCGCCATCTTGGTTCAGGGCCACAAATTTCGCTTCTCTAAACTCATTTATTAATTATTTTAATTTGGCTGTAATTTTTTTTCAATTTTTCCACTCACGTAATTATATCAGCTGTGAAGAGTGATGTTTTATTTCTTCATTTCTGATAACTATGCAATTTATTTATTTTTTGTTTCATACTGTACTGGCTAGGACTTTCAATGGTGTATGTTAAATAAAAGTGATTCCTTGTCTTGCTATAGATCTCAAAAAGAAAACTTTCAACATTTTACCATTAATTTTTACACTCATCAGAATTTGCTTTGTAAATATCTTTTATTAAATTAAGAAAGTTCCCTTGTAGTTCAGGTTTGTTAGGAGTGTTTACTTTTTAAAACTATGAATGGATATTGGATTTTACCAAATGCTTTTTCTGCAACTATTGAGATGATGTGTTCTGCAACTATTGAGATGATGTGTGTTTTTTCTCTTTCATTCTATAAATGCAGTGAATTACATTGATTTGTTTTTCAATGGAAAACCAAAATTCAAAACTTTATTTTTGGAATAGTCCAATTCAGTCATGAAATATTACTTTTTTGCATATTACTGGATTGTCTCAGCAGCACTAGAATATGTTTCGTGAATGCAGGGGTTTTTGTCTGTTTTATTCACTGCTCTGTTACCATGGCATATTTGTTGAGTGAATGAATGAAGGAATCCCTCAGAATTGTGACATCCTCTGCCTGTGAATAGAGCCCTGATCCCCTGGTTACCTGGGGTGGGGTCCTTTCTCCTGGCTGCACAGGGGTCATATCTCCCCAGGACTGGGCACTACATTCACCCTACTTTCTAGACAGAATATATCCAAACAATATCTCTCTTGGTTTCTTACCGAAGCCACCCTGCCTCCTTACCCATCTCCCGGTCCTTGCTATGTGTTGAGACCCCTTACATTCTTTATCCAGTGTTTAGTGGATAAATGAGTCACTTGTTCACTGGCATCCAACCCAGTTCACCCAGTGGCACAGCTGCCTAGGAGCCAGAGAGGGGACAAGGAGAGAGGGTGGAGGGACTGCAGCTACCTTTGTATCACCCTGAAGATCATGACTAGAATCCCACATTCTGGGAAGAACTCTCATCTGTTCTGTGGAAGTCACTCTTGAAAGAGAATAAAAGAGCTGAGACATATGTTTTTCGTCAGGAATCACAAAACAAGGAGAACCAAGACCAAAGTGTGCTGTCAGATGACACATAGATACTCACCTGTTATCCTCCATTATAAAGCATAAGAAATGTTTTAGAATGTTAAGCATTTCATTTCCAAACATTTTTAAGTTAATGTGAAAAAAATCTCATTTTAAAATGATCAGTGTGCCATGAAGTTAACAAGCTCATTTGGAACAAAAATGACATGCGCTATATTATGGTTTCTTTACTGGTGACATTGTGTAATTACAATTACAATTCTAATTGTGAAAGACTAAACCCGTAAACAAAGTATTTGACCTTAATATGGCTTAGGTTACAGAGCTCTTCATGACTCTTTTGCCTACGCCTCCATTTTTCTCCTTGAACTTTTGCCCCAGGGGTTTTGTAATTCATTCCAATTATCCAATAAGGCAGGTTTTCCTGACAGTAGAGGTACATCTCCCCCCCACACCCCAACCCCAACACACAGGGACACATATTTTCTCTCTCTCTCTCCCTTTGGAACACTCTTTCCCATCAGCAGCTTCTTTGCCTGGCAACTTCAACCCTTCAGAGGCCTTAAATATCACTTCCCACCTCCACCCCCAAAATAGGAACCAGGCCCCTGTGCTATTTTATAGCCCCTTGAATTTTTCCTATCATATCACTCATCAAATGTCATTTATCCACTTGTCTTCCCTAGAGGCTATAAACTCTTAGGCAAGTGTCCATACTGTCTTGCTCACAGTTGAATCCCCAGGCCCTGGAGTAGTACCTAGCATATATCAGGCATTCAATAAGTATTTATTGAATGAATGAATGAATGAACAACTAAAATCTTAGCCTGGCTTCTATTCCTGAATTATTAGTGTTAGCTATGCACCTTTCTAAGTTGACTTAGAACGGGTTCCAGGAGGTCTCACGTCTGTAGCTTGAAGAGCTCCTGAGAATATAATTTCCCCCTAGATGAACAGAGGTGATTTAGTACTAAAAGCCCCTGCCCAGTGTCCACTGAGAGGCAGACTGCCTGGGTTTGAATCCCCACTCCACTGCTTACAAGCTGTGTGACCTAGGACAAGTGACAATTTTTGTGTGCCTCAGCACCTCTCATAAGGTGGTTGTTGAAGGATTAAAGGAGCTTAACACAGTGGCTGGCATACAGTGAATACCTAAGGAATGCCATGCCTTTATTTGACAGTAAGTCAGGTGATAATTGTAGTGCGGGCTTCCCCAGGAAGATGCGGAAGGGGATCCCCTTGGGAGGAAATATTCAGTTCTCTTGTTAAGAGGTCATGGGGACATCAGTGAAAGGGTGAAGTTTCAGTCACCTCAGCTGAAAATGGCATTGGGGTTACTGGGTGCCCTGCCATCTAAAACTGATACTGGGCTCCAAAGAGGGGAAGAGGAAACCTATTTAGGGAGACACAGTGACTTCTCTTTAAATTTATAGTTCAATACTTAAACGGGGAAACTCTCAAAAAGATGAACTTCCTCATCCATCATCTTACTCCAGGGAACTGTTTTTTTTTTTTTTTAATTTATTTATTTTGTTTTTGGCTGCATTGGGTCTTCGTTGCTGTGCACGGGCTTTCTCTAGTTGCAGCGAGCGGGGCTACTCTTTGTTGCGGTGCGGGCTTCTCATTGCAGTGGCTTCTCTTGTTGTGGAGCACGGGCTTTAAGTGCGTGGGCTTCAGTAGTTGTGGCACGTGGGCTCAGTAGTTGTGACTCGAGGGCTCTAGAGTGCAGGCTCAGTAGTTGTGGCGCACGGGCTTAGTTGCTCCGTGGCACGTGGGATCTTCCCGGACCGGGGCTCGAACCTGTGTCCCCTGCATTGGCAGGTGGATTCTTAACCAATGCGCCACCAGGGAAGTCTCAGGGAACTGTTTTGAAAGAGCAGTAACCATAAGCACATCCCAGAATTATCCCCTAGTCTTTCCCTGCCAGTGTTCAGATTAACTAGAGAGGACAGTGGATGCTCAGGTGGGTGAGAGAGAACAGTGAGAGCTGTGGAATGCATTAACATGTCCTACACTGTGGGTTGGCCACCCTAATTCCCATCCCCCACCCCCTTCTCATCAGCCAGCTCTCAGCCTGTGACACGGCTCTGGTGGATGAGATATAAGAGAATATTTATGTGTTGGGGCTTCTGGAAAGGTTTTTGCTTTCTTGATAAAGAAGAGACCGAATGGGCTATGTGGACTGAAAAAAATGCACCACCTAAAAGTTGAGAGTTTCTTATCTGGTGGACAAAACTGAGGACTTAAGCCTGGGACACAGCATCTCAGATAGCTCTGAGAGACTGCTCCGAAGAGACAAGGGGGAGCCAGGGTACATAGGAGTTTTTGCAACAAAGACCAAGTATCGGAGCATCAAAGGATTACTGTTAATTAAAGAAAACCAGACATCTCAAGTTAAGGAATTTAGTGCTTTTCTATGTATGGGAAGATGCAAAATCTGGGCTCACTGAAATCATTCCTTTGCTATGCACCTCGGCTGTCTGGGGCCAGTCTCCCGTGCTTCCTCATCCTGAGTCTCCTCAGGGTGCGTCGTTGCAGGGCTCTCCATTGGGGCGGCTGTAATGTGATGGCTTGGTGGCGGCAACATCCTTTGTTTACTGATATGGCAGGCAGTATTTTTCACTTACAGCTAGGATGTTCATGTTGCCCTTTCTTCTTCCTCCTTCTCCCTGCCTAGAACATAGACAGATGTGATGTCTCAAGATGTAGCAGGTATTTTGCAATCATAAGGCAATGAGCATGAAGGCAAATGCCTCTAAGCTAAGGATGGTGGAGGGAAAGATGGAAACCCCTGCATCCCTGATGACATCATGGACCTCCTGCACCAGCCCTGGACTGCCCACCTCTGCCCTTGCCTGAGACAAAGAAACTGAGGTGAGTGATGGTTGGGTTTTCCTGCCTCTGAATGGACTCCTAACACATACATACATGCATGCATACATACATACATACTAATAAATAAATACAGCCTGCAGCCCAAACCTTTAGACCATGTGCACCTCAACTGCAACACTTACCACAGTATCTTACCATCACTCAGTTTTCTTTCTCTTCTATTAGACCTGAGATCCTTGAGGGTAACGATCTGGGCTTAATTATTTCTCTCTCTACAGCATATACTGTAGTAGAGACCCAGTAGATGTTTGATGAGTGAATCCATTACATTGGATGTATTGTGACGAGTGAGCTTGCAGATCGGGAGCTGGTGCTATGGTCCAGCCAGGAGAAGGGTGATGCTCTGTGAAGAAACCAGGGGCATCTGGAGAAATGAAACTCATGAGCCATCAACTGAACTCTTGTGGTTTCACTTGTTTCTGGATCTTTTATGACAAAAGCAAATAAAGCAATGCTAATGAGTATAAAAATGCAGACATTTTATCAGATGATGAAAACATATGCCCTTCTCAGACATAGAATTAACCTTCATAGGAGGAGTGATAGGAATAACAAAACAGGGAAAAGGGCAAAATAATTTTTCTCCCCTTATTCACGTGGCTGCTTACTCATAAAATGGACCTTTATTTTGCCAGAAAAATCCAGACGTTTGTATTTTAAAGAACCCAGAGCCATGACTGATTAAGAAATGCTCGCTCTTGACCTTATCGGCTTCATTCAGGCAACACTCAGCCAGCTGCCTTTGCAAAAGTTTACTTCTCAGGGCTTTGTCTTTCCTCTTCTGCCTTTCCTCTTTGCCTGAGGCTGACTTCATTTTCTCCAGCATTACGAGTCTCCTGGGCCAATTCGCCCAGAGCCTTTCTGTCGTTTGCATTTCAGCTGCCCACTTCTCTATATAGTTCCTATTTTAAAATGCTTATGTAACAACTTTGGGCCCACTGGGGTCTTTTGAGTCTTGAAGATTTTAATCAGACTGGAGTGAGTCCCCATTTCATACCCTGTGGAAAATCTAGTATCTTCTCCAAGTTTCCACCTAATTCCCAGGAGGCTCACCTGGGTCTCACAGACACCCCTGGCTCCTACCTCCTGCTGCTGGTGAGTCGGTGCTTTTTACTCTGCACCTGTGCTAATTCCTTTTCTCTACTTTAGCATCAATGCGGCTGTGGAACTCTGGACATTTACTTAATTTGTATTTCTTTTTTGAATAAGTCAACTGATTTATAGCACTGAATGTGACTGCTTCCTTCTGAGTAAAGTATAAAACTTTCGTGAATACGTGTTGAGTACTTATTTTATCCCTGGCCCTGTCATGCCAGAGACACTTTAATGACCCACTGAACTAGGTGATGGGCAGGTATCTGTGACCAAGAGAGCCACAGCCCCTGCCCCTGCCGGCAGGGATACCAATGAGGGGTGGAAGTACCATGGGCCATGAGAGCCAGTGACACTCCGTGTACCCTGTGCAGGTGCACGTTTGTAAGAGGTTCTGTGTAGTATTGTTTCTTATGCTCAACGCAACTGAGTTGCAGCCTCACTGTAATTCACTATTTCTTATAAGTTGAATTTGTTTACTATAAAATTCCTACTAAGAAACTCTAACAATTGGGTCAACATTGGAAAGCAAACTACTTGTATTAGTACCTGCAGAAATCACTCATGTTGAAGACAAGTCGTTATTATGGCCTGTACTTATATGTTCCCAGAAAGAAAAATGCTGCTATATTAGAGGAATAAAACTTCATTCTATTAAGCATTTAAGTAGATACAGGTTAGATATTATAGCTTTGTATGAATTCTCTTTTTCTAGTTTTTGAGCAAATGACTAGAGTTTTTCTTCTGCTTCTTGCCAGCTTATACATAACCGTGTGTGCACTGATCCCTCTCCTTGAAAGGAACAACTTCTGGATTTAAGGTGGCCTTTAGGGCCCTCTAGTGGTTTCTTGAATATGAAATAGTAAAAATTACCTTTAAGCTGAATAAGAGAAAAAAAAATCTCTTCAAATTTGCTACACATCAGCTCTCAGAAGCTTTAAAGACAGATATTGGAAAACTTGTAGTAACTCATATATATCCTTTCTCTTTCTCCAAAATGAAATTTGTTACTGTTTTTGCATTCCCACGGTAGTTTACGTGTGAAAATAGCTCCTTGCTGAAGGGTATCTTACAACATAAAGATAGAATATTTTCATATTTAGAAATTAACATACAACACTAGTGCAACAGCATTTTGTAAGACGTATCTTGCTTTTTTTATTGGCTCTTTCAAATGTGCACACAGTAAAGACTCATGTGAGTTTTTGGATTTTTGAGGAACGATGGAATTTTGGCATCTTCTGGGTTGGTTATGGAGTTTTAATCTATCCTGACAGCTAAGAGAATTTTCTGGCACCAATTTTTGTACCTTTCTGTTATATGCATTAAAATTTTTTTTATATACATTGGAGTATAGTTGATTTACAATGTTGTGTAAGTTTCAGGTGTACAGTAAAGTGATTTAGTTATATATATATATATATATATTCTTTTTCAGATTCTTTTCCCATTTGAATATTGAATAATACTGTGCTATACAGTAGGTCCTTGTTGATTATCTATTTTATATATAGTAGTGTGTATATGTTAGTCTCAAACTTCTAATTTATCCCTCCCACCTTTCCCATTTGGTAACCATAAGTTTGTTTTCTATGTCTGTGAGTCTGTTTCTATTTTGTAAATAAGTTCATTGGGATTTTTTTTTTTATATGTTGGGGGTAGGAGTTTATTAATTAATTTATTTTTACTGTGTTGGGTCTTCGTTTCTGTGAGAGGGCTTTCTCTAGTTACGGCGAGCGGGGGCCACTCTTCATCGCAGTACGTGGGCCTCTCACTGTTGCGGCCTCTTTTGTTGTGGAGCACAGGCTCCAGATGCTCAGGCTCAGTAGTTGTGGCTCACGGGCCTAGTTGCTCCACGGCATGTGGGATCCTCCCAGACCAGGGCTCGAACCTGTGTCCCCTGCATTAGCAGGCAGATTCTCAACCACTGCGCCACCAGGGAAGCCCTGGATCAGTTTTTTAGATTCCACATATAAGTGATATCATATGATATTTCTCTTTCTCTGTCTGACTATTATATCCAATTTGAAAGAATTCAGCCTAGGAACAGCCTCACATTTAAGTCATATCAACGATTTAAAGAAACAGCTACAGACTTCTCTCAGTGCAAGATTCCTGAGCTATTAAATGCTAGCTTCCCAAATATCACCAACAGAAACTTTGATAAGACAAGTCTGAGTTTATTGCTTACCTCAGAAAGGGTGACCACCACCTCACGAAGCTCTGCTGTTGTCTTGGATTGGGGGAAGATGAGGACAGAATTTATTGAGAATTAAAAGGGTGATGTAAGGTGAGTCTTTTAAGATGGCGCTAAGGATCTCAATACAACCACCCAAGATAGCTGGAAACATCAAGGCAAGGTGTTCAAAGAATCTTAGGAGCAAACTCTCTGTTGATGTTATCCAGAGGTGATGGGTCTTTTGGGAAGATCCTATAATGAACAATCAAGCCATTTCCCTGGGCAGAAGACTCCTGGACAAATAAAGCAATGCTGGTAAAGACAGAGGAACAGCAAAGTGATGCTAATGTAGACAGTAGGTGTGGTTTTGGTTCTCGGTGTTCAGACTGAGTATCAGGGAGGACAGTTTCAGTTCTTAGCACTCTTCCACAATTAAGATGCCTTCATGGTGTCAAAGCAATATTCCCTGCTAAAAATGCAAATACTTAGAGGAATATCATATCTAACTACTATAAGCATTTTGCTCTCTAGAATGACTATGTTTTAAGATTGTTTCCTATTAGGATATTTAAATGGAAACAGTTCTCTGAGAGAATAGACATTGTTTTACCAAGCTTTGATATTGATAAAAGATAGACATTTTTAAGCATAGAAAGTTGGCAGGTAGGTAGGATGCCAGAGTTCAGGGTTACAGGACTCCCATGCAGAGCACAATGGCTTCCCCAAAGCAGTATTTTGTGTGCACTAAAGAACGTTATAAAAGATGCAGTAAGTGGAAGACAAAATATTGTCTCTAGTTTTGCTTCAGGGTTAACCTTCGTCCTGTTTCTGATTCAGAGCTCCGTGTCCTACCTGTAAGTGCCTGGTGGTAGAACTAGCAGAACTCCCAACTGGCAGCTAATATGATGACTTCGTGTTAGTCTATCAGCCCCATCTCTGAAGTTAACATCCTTTTTCCAGTCTCAAGTAAGTTGTGTTTTGAGAGAGGAAGGACACAAGGTGTCAAAGAGAAATTGCACCAGACACTCGTTAAAAATGGCAAGACAGAGTTTATTTGAGCTACTGCAGTAGAGGAGAGAGACTTCAATACACAACTGAGCTCAACTGCAGAAACAGCAGGGGTTTCTGTGGAATTATAGACAAGGGTCAAGGTGAGGGGTTCAGTGGATGGATTATTAAGAGAGACTTGGTTACGTATCAGAGGTGAGAGAAGAGGGACATGATTAAATATCAAGGATGGGAGGATTCACTTCATAAATATTTGTATTTCTGACATCCTATAGTAGGGGAAGTCTTGTGGTTCAGCTGGCTTAGCAGACCAAGGACAAGGCCCAGTCAAGCAGAGCGCTCAGAAGACCTGACTAAATTTGGTCAAAGAGATAGTCCTTGTCAAAGACGGGAATATTTGAAGATAACATTGGGAATGAGTAGATGAGAGTAAGAAGTCCAACTGGGGTGAACTCAGCTTCACTTCCCTTTGACAAAAGAAGGACAGCCTCCAGTTTAAGTTCTCCCACATCCCCAGAGTCTTGATTTGTGTCAGCAGCTCACATGGTTGCAGGACCAGCGGTAGGAGGGAGCTAGAGGCCATTGGGTCCATGGCAAATGAGGCTGTCAGCAGAGGCATTGTATTTGCCTGTGCTTTAAAGGCATTAATTTATTCAATGTAAAGATTTAAAATATACTTCAATTTTGTAACATTGTTTTGTCCTTTTTCTGTTTTTGAACGTTACCGGGGCCTCAGTATGAGTAGTTGGCACCTCTCAGCCTGAGAGAGGCCCTTTGTGGATGGTTTCTGGAACACTCTATTCATCAGTCATATGGATTCCAAAAAACCCAAACACCTGAGAATTAGTCAATTATCCACCTCTTACCACAATCCTCTCCTCAACCCATCCATGAAGAAATGAACCATGTGGTGCATTGGAAAGGGTCTGACTTGAGGACTTTGAGTCATCATCTTAATGATGGCATTTAAAGCCATATGACCAGATGAGATCACTTGAGGAGTGAGTACAGGTGCAGAGAGAAGTCCAAGGTGGAGAGCCTGGGGTACTCCCACATTCAGAGGTCTGGGAAAGAAGAATCCAGCAGAGGAGATTATGGGGGAGGGGAGGGCGAGAACCACCAATGATTGTTTAAAAAGAACCATTTCATTACTGGCTTTTTATTAATTCAGAGGTCACTCCTTCTACGGATGCCTCTTATAAGTATTGATTCCTCATTGATTCCTCCGTTTCTGCTTCACATATTTACACAAGACATATATGGAAATACCATACTCAAAAACAGACCTACAGTAACCCTTACCTCGGTTTTGGGATCCATCTTCTGACTTAGCATAGTGGGGATATGACAGAGTTAGTCATAGATGTTGAATTATATGCCTTTTTTTTTTAATAAATCAGCTTTTCCAAGTTACTGTTTAGATATTATTCCAGAGCTCAGCACATGAAATAGAAACCAGTTTAGATTTTTCAGTTAGGAGGGAATGGAACAGAGACAAATAGGCACTAACAAATTTTTTGGAAGGTCATGGGGCTACCACTGATCTGTTGTTTCCAAGATGAACCACCGTTGCTGCTACTGCTGCCGCTGTCAAGCTGCCACCACAACTGCTCACGTCTGGGAAGCTGAGAACTAAACATGAGAACAGCGTCCGGCTGCCACAAACACCTATGCGTTAGGGAACTTGCTTGCCGTCTTATACACCACAGAGGTGGGCTTTCCCGCCATTAAGCTTTCTATATCTCTATGAGTCTATATCATTACCCTGATCCAAATGACATTTAAAACTTTAGCTCCAAGCAATTCTGAAAAATGTAGTTTTTAGACTTCTAGCCCTTTAAATACAGAGGGGATACAAAAGAAAGGGGACTAGTCTCCAAATAAGAATAGTTAATATTCAGCCCAAATGTGTTCACAATGTTGCAAGTCTTGTAAAAGTTTATAAGACTTAACCATTTTCTAAAAGCCGCAGCTTCTATATGACTTCATAAATATTTGTATTTCTGGCATTCTATAGTAGAGGAAAGGCCTATGGTTCTTACTAGTTTGTTACTCTCTGCTTTTATGCTATGCTTGGCGTCCAAAGAATTCCCACACCTTTGTCAATTATAATGTCTTTTACTCAACACTCGTTTAACATACTTTAAGTAAAAATGTTTTGGACAATCTATATCTAGGTGCCCTCCAAACTGGGCTATGATACTGATATGGCGTGACACCTTTCTCCTGGTCTTTCATCCTTATAAGCAAATCATTAATGCACTGATCAACTGCACAAAAGACGAAACGGCTACTGGGGGAGAGGGGGGAGGGGTATTTGATGAGGGAGGTTCACAGTCTGGCAGCATCTAGCCTAAAAGTATAGACTGACCTCACACACTGTTTCCAGGTTGGTCTCTCTTTTTTTTTTTTTTGCCGTACGCGGGCCTCTCACTGTTGTGGCCTCTCCCGTTGCGGAGCAACAGGCTCCGGACGCGCAGGCTCAGCGGCCATGGCCCACGGGCGCAGCCGCTCGGCGGCATGTGGGATCTTCCCAGACCGGGGCACGAACCCGTGTCCCCTGCATTGGCAGGCGGACTCTCAACTACTGCACCACCAGGGAAGCCCTATAGTTCATTCTTAAAGCTGAGCCTTCAGACTTCGGTCTCTGTGCTCCACAGTGGTCTGTTTACAGCTGTGGACTGTGACCTTTAATCTTTCTTTGCTTGAGAGGGGCCTTGACTAAGGTAGAATCAATGACTCGGCACGTTGTTCTAACAGAGAGTTGAAAGAAGATAATGACAAAACAGAGGTTACAAATCTTTCTGAAGAAAAAGCCTAATGCTGGCTATTTGGAGGAAGCCAGAAAAAAAAGAAGTGCACTCTTCTGCTGTGACGATTGTAACCTTGAAAGAGCCTGACGTGGCAGTTACCTACCTTGGCGTCTAAGAATCATGTCACTCCAATGACTGGTAGACTTGCTCTGCAATAATGGTGGCTGTGGCATCACGTTACCCCAAGATAGTGAACTACTGATTATGCTTCACTGTCCCATTGATCTGATTATGGCAACTAGGAGAACGCATGGTGTCTGCACTTGTCTGGGCGTTGTTGAGAAGCATGGGCAGTGCAAGCTTTATCGTAACATGGCTGTCAAATGCATGGTCACATTTATGAGCACAAGACCTAGAATCAGACACACACAGGTTCTACCCAGAGGAGGCCTTTTGCCGGCAACATGACTTTGAAGAAGTTACTTAACGACTCAGCCTCAGTTTCTACTTTTGTAAAATGACACTTTTTGTCGTAAGGATTAAAGGAAGCAAAGTAAGTAAAGTGCTTAGTATATATTAAGAACTTAATAAGTGAGACTTGCTGTTTTCCCATGTCTGACTCCAAAAAAGTTTTTCTGAAATGATTGTATTTATGATAACTGTCCCTTTAATAATAATAAATATAATATGCCTTTTATTGTAATAATTGCTGTTTCCAAGGGCCAACATGCAATAACTACTTTTTATAATGTTTTGTACTTTAAAAAGTACAAAAAGTACTCTTATGTAAAAGTACATAAAAATGTACTTTTTATATGTTTTATAATGTTTCCAATATTATCTATATGATTTTGCTTTCTTGTCCTTTCATCTTCAACAGCAAAATCACTCATTCTTTCATAACTTACCTCTGGGAAAGTACGTAGTAATGAAAAGAATCCCTTCTATCACTTTGGGATGGTTGGGAAACAAGGCATTTGAAGGCATTTCTAAAACTACAAGATAAAAACCGTTATCATTATCTCTCACTCTTTATTTACTACACATAAAGAATAAGGCAATATATAATACGATGTGGTTATAATTCTACAAAGGATCAATTAAAATGGTGGACTTGACACCACTCACATTGATTCCTATAGGTTTGGTCCTTTATAGATAGAAAATCACTTTAAGTCCAAGCAACCAGAAAGCCCAAATGTGCATTTTAAAAAGTGTTCAAATTATTCTCATGTATTCAAAGTATACATCTATAGGATCCTAAAGTTTATATGAATAACAAAAGTGAAATTAAAGCTACCTTAGGTTTAGGGTCAAGTTTATTTTATTGCATTCTGGTTCTTGGTATATTGCCAATGCACATATGGTTTGTATATTATGATACAATAATTTAACAAACATGTTCACTTGTCCCAAAAGCTCCATTTCTTAATTATATTGGCTAAATAAGAATTTACAATGATCTCCTATACGTTTGTGGATGACTCAGCATTTTGCCTTGGATATTTTATATAACAATCTTGTCCCTCCATTGTAGCAAGGAAAGAATCTCATTGGACCCTCTTAAATGTCATTTAAAGTGTCTTCTACCTCAACAAAGAATAGAAAATATCACAATACGAGCCACTAGATGGCGCACTAGTAGCGTGATACTCCAGCAACGGGAGGACAAAATAACATTTTTGAAATCTGTAGAGTTAAAACAGGAGATTATATGGGTGTACATTATATAACTGGCTGAATGAAAACATCAAAAAGTTGACTGTAAATATGAATTTCTATACAACATATTTCCTTTTTCCACTGACTTCTATTATAAAATCGGATGTGTTTCTCTGGATGAAAGTTGATGTGGGAGATATAAACTATCAGGTAGGAAAGCACCAAGTCTTGTATATTGACATATTTAAAGGAACATTCTATTTTAACATCTCAATAAAGGTATTGAAATGTCAAGATTTAAATGTTGTACAGTTAAGGTTAATTTCATGTTTGACACAACATCATATAAGTCTAGAATTTTAATGGGACCAAATATATGGGCTAAAAGTCACTCAGGCATAATTCCTTTGCGGTTCTCTGAAGTGGTTGCTAATAGTCACAGGGTGCTGACGGGTTTTAGAAATTAATAGTCTGGGCCAAGAGAAAGAAGGAGAACTAAACACAGCAGAGGCAGCAATGAAAACAGAACAGCAAATAAAGAAACACAGCGGCAGATCCTACAGGTTTGTAGGCATAACTGAAACCATGGGAAAGCACATTCATTGAAAGGGAGAGTTGGAAGGGATGTGAGAATTCCGTGAAAAGAGTCCTTAATGATGTAATGATTCGATTTTTAAATTATGAAGGCGTGCCTGAATGAAAACCAGGTTCATTTTATAATGAAACGAACATTTTTCTGAAGCTACACTATTTGATATAAACAGCATTGTTCATCAAGTAACTGTTCATCAAGATCTGATTTACAGCTGTCTCTTAAATCAAAATAAAATTCATAATGATAGGCTCAAAGGTCTGGCTCTCTGTCTGGCTCTCTGCACTTGCCTAACCTTCCTTTTTTTAATTGAAGTACAGTTGATTTACAATGTTGTGTTAATTACTGTTGTACAGCAAAGAGATTCAGTTATAGATATATTTATATATAAAATATACATTCTTTTTTATATTCTTTTCCATTATGGATTATCCTATGGTATTGAACATACTTCTCTGTGCTATACAGGAGGACCTTGTTGTCTGTCCATTCTATATAGAAAAGCTTACATCTGCTGACCCCGACCTCCCATCCCATCCCTCCCCCAACCCCTCCCCCTTGGCAACCATCAGCCTGTTCTCTATATTCGTGATTCTGTCTCATACATAGGTTCATTTTTGTCGTATTTTGTATCCCACATGTAAGTGATATCATACGGTATTTGTCTTTCTTTTTCTGACTTACTTCACTTTGTACGTTCATCTCTAGTTGCAGCTGCCTGACTATGTTCATGTGCCTTAGGGGTCCCCAATTCCTAGCCCTTCCAGGCAAGCCTGCTTGCTGTGCTGGATATCGCTTCATCTCCTCTCTTCCCTTGTACTTTGCTGTGGCAAAGATGGGAAATCCCTTTCCATAGTGTGGGGCTGGTGCTGAAAAGCCCTGACCTGCCCAGGCCCACATTTCCCAGCCCCACCCTTCCTTGCATCCAGGTTGGACCACGTCACTAGTTCTTGCTAGTGGAATATGAGTAGAAATGATGTGGGTCACTTCTTGGCCAAGAGAGTAGGAAGTGGTAGTACCTTCTCTGCACTTTCTCCTTCCCCTTCCGCCAAGTGGATATTAACAAACAGGATGATGTTGGAAGCCACATGGAAGGTGGTGGAGATTCCATCAGCCTAGGGTTCTGAATGGTCATAGGGAGTGGAGCCTTCCTCTAATTCGGTGCCTGTCCTTCCACTCCTGCCACCTCATCAGGAACGTTTGTTTTGGATTTTATGTGAGTGAGAAATAAGCTTCAATTGTGCTAAGACATTAAGATTTTTTTTAAACAGCAAATAGCCTTACCTTAATTTATTTGCAAAAGTTATTTTTTAACAGGAATGCTTTTTTCATTAGGGGGGTGGGGGGGACAGAGACTGTTTATTGAGCACCTATTATATGCTAAGGACATCATAATGGTAACAGCTTTAGTGATTTATACATTTTAATTTTCCCAACTTCAAGAACGAGTCATCACGGTGTTACTGGTACAGCCTTGATGTATGCTATTGGGTAATTATGTTTAAGTGTAGACAGTCTCTGATTTGTGAACATTTTACATTAGAAGGTCCAGCTGGGGATTTAATTCACTACTGGATACAGGGTTGAGTAAGCCAAAGATTGATAGGGAAAATATGGGAAGTGGCCATATGGCATTCTACAGCACTTAAGTCTGGCTCTAGTGCAGACACAGGCTTTGGGCTACATATGGAGATAATAGAGAAAGATGAAATGGATAGACAGAGTAGGCTCCAGATAAAGAATATTGAATCCAAAGCTAGGAAATTTGGACTTTGGTCTATAAGCAATTCAGGGGCGGGTAGTCAAGTGACATGAACCAAACTCTTCTTTAAGATTTATTTGGCAACAGTATGATATATAGACAACTTAAAAATTAACTTATAGAGAAGGTTTTTAAAATACATATATATATTTATATATATATATTTATATATATTTAAAAAAAATTTTGGCCACATTGTGCGGCTTGTGAGATCTTAGCTCCCTGACCAGGGATTGTACCTGGGCCCCCGGCATTGGAAGCTCAAAGTCTTAACCACTGGACTGCCAGGGAATTCCCTAGAGAAGGTTTTTTGTTGAGATGGTGTTGTCCTGTGCATCGTAGGATGTTTAGCAGTATCCTTGGTCTCTACTAACTAAATAACAGTAGCAACTCCCACCCCCTTCACATTGTGACAGCCACCGGACATTGGACATTACCAAGTATCCCATGGGAAGCAAAATCAGCCCTGGTTGAGATCCACTATTCTCGAGAAACACACGGTTCACCAAGTGAGACTTGTCTTTAACTTTTCGTTTGAAGACACACCACTGCCTCATCTTCTTAGATCAGGACAAGAGAAGCCTCTCTCCCTCTACCCCCCACCCCCATCCTTGCTTTCATCAGAAGGCCCAGGTGGATGCGGCTGTACCCCTCCCATAATGCAAATGGTCTTGGGACCACAGGGATATGGCCACTGGTGGCCCATGCCCTCCTTTCTACCATATTCTAGGCACTCATGACCCTGGAATTCTTAGCCCCATTTTCCAAGCAATGGTGATTGGGCATGGGTATAGATTGAGTTTGGACATGCAGGAGAGGGCATCCACGTGCCTGTGCCTGAGGGTCCTCATGGTACCAGACAGAGCTGGCGTGGGAGGAGAAGGGGGCAACTCCTTAAAATTCCTGTGTGGGATTCCGAGAAATGTGGGAATTCTAACTTTGAGTCTGACCTCCCAGCCTTGGGCCCTATGGAGAAACTTCAAAGCAGGATGCCAGAGGTGGTGGTGAGAGCAGGGGTACCTTGCAACCAGAGTTTGGGGGCCTAGTTGGATGAGGTAGGGTGGGAGAAACCTGAGCCATGTGGTCCAGGGCTTCTGTGCGCCTCTTGCCTCAGAGTCACAATTTGCATCTCACAATCCAGTTAGTGTAACGTGATGGGAGGAAGAGCTTGGGACTCTGAAATCACATGCATCTAGGTGACAGCCTGATTCTGCCTATAGGGTCTGTGTGGCAGCTGAGCAAGGCCAGGAAAAATTAGGGTGCTTTGGCCGGACATAGAAGGCTGGGGAAGGACATCCAGGGAATGTGTGAAAAGGCATCGATGTTTGCAGAGCGCTTGAGCATTTGGAAGTTGTTTAGAGACTAGGAAGATGAAGGTGTGAATGGAGGACAGTGTGCTGGGGAAAGAGCAGAGGTGAGTCTGCAAGGACCCCACACAAGAGCCCTGAAGGGGCCTAGACTTTCTCCTGCAGCAACACAGAGCTTTGAGGGTTGCTAAGCAGAGCAGGTCCTCTGGTTTAGCTCTGGATGGAAGTGGAGAGAAAGTAAAGGCTGTGAGATCAGAGAGTTGTTTTTAAAATTCTGACAAGAGAGGCTGGGCTGAACAAAGGCACTGAGCAGGGGAGTGAAGACAAGAGTGGAGAGATTCTGTGAAGGCTGAATGGCTCATAGGATAACAGCTCTTGATACAGCCCTGAGCATATTGAAATCTAGACACATGCTTTTGGCTCTTAAGATTTTGGCATAGAAGATTTTGGTTTTCACACGGGGCCACACCAGATAAAATTTTCAAACAGGATTTTAAAATGTTACTTTCTTCTTCCTTTTCAGGATGACTTTGTAGACCTTTTGGACCTCCATATCTTTTAAAAAGTTTGCATTTCACTTCTGTATGTGTGTTTGTGTATACTTTTTATAACAGGTGTATAAAACTGATTTTTTCCAAAAATAGGATTCCAAAAGTGGAAACTTCAGGCTGAGTGAAAACCAGAAGAGGTTATATCTGGAAGCAACAGGGATTCTGATATCGCTGAAATCACTCAGCCTTCGTGCCTCCCAATACTGCCAACACAAACATCTCTCCATGTCACTGTCCCACAGAGGCGTTGACCTCTCATGCATGGAAATAATATATGGAAATGAGATTCCAGAAGATTATAATATTCCAATTTAAGTCAAGAGAGCAAATTCTTTGGAGCTTCATTTTTAGGTAAAGATCATCTAAATAAAACATTAATTTGCGTCTCTATACAACGGCCTTCAGCTATCTTCAAGAAACATAACTATATTTGGAAATTTTCCACAGGCAACATTCACATTAACCTTTTGTTGGGACATCAACAGGAGTGAGACGTCTCTAAATTATCAGCATTCTTCTCTACAACTGGGAATTTCCATCCCTTCCAACAAGTTTTCAGACTGTCTCCTTTGGGTCCAACGACTATAAAATGCTGATTAGATAATGGCAAACAATGGGATCACAAGACCTGAAAGAATTCCAAATCATTTAGTGGGCTTGTCAGGCCTTCCTCTGGACAATGAAAGAAATGTGGGAAATGCAAACACCACTTTAAAGGGCATATTGTTCAACACTGAGAGGCCTCTGTACGATGTGTTTTGATACACTTTAAAGTTCATAGAATCAGGGCGTCTCAAGTCAGAAGGGGCCTTATAAGGTCATTTAAATCTGTCTTTCCTCTTCCCATTTTATCTTTACACAGACAAATACGTTTAGATCAACAAGCGTATTTAAAGAGTTACCCTGTGCAATGTGCTGGGACAAGAATAAAATCCCCATGAATCGAGCCTTGGTCTGGAGTGGGCAGCAAAGCCTTTTCAGAAAAGGTAGGAGGTGAAGTAGAAAGTGTTGTTTAGATTGGATCTGGGCGGCTGTGTTAGGAGAGCATGTGAGACAGAGGAAATGAGATGCAGAAATGTGCAGAGGGGGGAAGAACAAAGCCGGTCAGTAAGACGTCTCGGTGTACCAGCTGGACCTGACAGAAAGTTCACATAAAGAGGAGGGGCTAAGGTATGGTAGGTCTTTGCCACCATGAATTGACGAGCCATCCCATGATCAAGGAATTTACTCATGGAAAAAGGAAAAGAAAATTTACTCAAGGAAAAAGATAAATTCTGATTTAAGTGAAACTATGGATCTGATATTCCCTTTAAACAGTCTATAAGGATGACTTCAGTTTATGCTTGATGAGTTTACAAACTCATTTCTAGGAAACATGTCTTGTTGCCTGCCCCGTGGCCCTATCACTGCCCCTTGTCAAAAATAAGGAGAAGTAGCAGGTCTGGGGAATGGGCAGCAAAACTCTGAAGATATACCCTTTCAGAATGGTGCTAAAAAGTGTGTAGGCTAGGTGGGGGGTTGTGTCTGTCTGCTCTGGCTACCACAATAAAATGCCACAGACTGGGTGGCTTCAACAAGAGAAATTGATTTCTTACAGTTCTGGAGGCTGGGAAGTCCATGATCAAGGTGCGAGCCAATTCAGTTTCTGGTGAGAGCTTTCTTCCTAGCTTATAGATGGCTGCCTTCTTGATGTGTCCTCACATGGCAGAAAGAGAGAGAGAGAGGGAGAGAGGGCATTTTTCCTCTTATAAGGCAACAGCCTTATTATATCAGGGTCCCACCAATATGACTCCATTTAACATTAATTACCTGCTGAAGATCTTATCTCCAGATAAGTCACATTGGGGGTTAAGGCTTCAACATATGAATTTGGGGGGCACAATTCAGTCCCTGACGGTGGGTTAGATATAGCCACTCAATCAATTGCACATTGGAGATTTTTCACTTACCTAGGATTTTAGAAACTACATGGAAGTTGCAAAATCATCATTGTGGCAGGTAAGGAAGTGATATTTTCTACCACATTTTCTCAGTATTTTGTCAAACTTTCCCATAATCCTAAAACTGATCAAAACTATTCTTTTGTTATATTAAAATTATGCAAGTCATGATACACGATTAATGAGTTACTTTCAGGTAAATGTATTATAACTATATGGAATAAAGTGGGCAGCTCAATCCACCTTTTGTCAATAATAGTCTTGATTTAATTGATCACTGGGCATGTGCTGGGGCTTTACACGTTACCTTATTAACCTTCACAATAACACGATAATGTAAAGATCTCCATTCCACAGATGAGAAAATTGAAGCGTGGAGAATTCAGGTGATAGCACAAGACCGATTTCAAATTCAGGCTTAGAAGATTCCCCAGTCCAGAAATTCCCCTGTACCATCTTACCGTTCTTGATATTATATTGTCTTTCACTGCATTGATGAAATAACAGATCAAAATGACATTTTCAAAAATCAAGATCGTGAAAGGATGGGGATAACAACTATCAGAACAACTATCAGAATCACCTGGAGAGTTTTTGTTTTTGTTTTTTTTAACACTGATGTAGTTCTTATCTTCCACCATAAAACACAAACGTACAAACCAACCAGGTCTGTGGAATCAGAGTCTCTAAGGATCGGGCTTAGGGATCTGTATTTTATAAAGTTACCAAAATAATCTAGCCAGGTTTGGGACTGTGGTGGGTAGAAGAGTAACTCCCTCAAAAGACATGTCCATGCCCTATTGTCTGGAAACTGCATGTAATCATATTTGGAAGGAATCTTTGCAAATGCAATTAAGCATCTCTAGATGAGATCATCCTGGATTATCTAGGTGGACCCTAAATTCAATGACAAGCATCCTTATAAGAGACACAGAGCAGAAGAGAAGGCCATGTAAAGACAGAGGCAGAGATTAGAATGATGCAGCCACAAGTCAAGTAGTGCCAGGAGCCACCAGAAGCAGGAAGAGGCAAGGAAGGATTCTCCTTCAGAGGGAGTGCCACCGTGCCAACCCCTTGATTTCTGACTTTTGGCCTGTAGAACCGTGAGAGTATAAACTTCTGTTGTTTAAGCCACCCAAGTTTGAGGTCATTTGTTACAGCATCCCTAGGAAACAAATACAAGGACATGACTTAGGTGACAGAAAGTAGCAAAAGTAATTAAGGCAAGATTGAATGTGGGAATGAGAGAGAAAATAATTGGAAATAATATAGTACATCTTTTTGCTATTTAGGGATGCTTACAATTTAGCAGGCTATTATGATTTTGGTCTCTCCCCCTTGGAAGCTCCATCTATACATCATTAACAATTTCAAATGCATTGAGCCTACTCTTGTAAATTGTATTTACATTAACTGGGGAAAGGTCATTCAAGTCTGTGTAATTAAACCCATTGAGCATGTGGGCTTTATGAGTCCATTATATGCCTTCCTAGGTGGCTAGTGGTGAGGTTAATACAAAACAAACAAACAAAATAGACAACAATTAGCCAGAGAATATGTATCCACTAAGAAGGTGGGAGATAAAGGGAGGGGAAACTGTGAAAAGTAGCTCTTTTATTTTGTGCCTCTGGAGGTACAAATGCCACTTTCTTCTATTCTTTAGCAAGTATGGCTCCCAGTGATAAAGGCTTTCCCACTCTTTGGGAGACAATGCAAGACAGACAGGAACACTTCTATAGTTAACATGATTAAAAACAAGTAGAAGACAATTAACTATGTTCTTCTTGGGCATCAGGCCAAATAATTCTTTTCCCTCTCTAAATGTTTTAAGACATCATGTCATCTTCTTACAGATCGTCAATAGGCACAGAAAAAGATGTTCAACATCACTAATTATTAGAGAAATACGAATCAAAACTACGGTGAGGTATCACCTCACACTGGTCAGAATGGCCATCATTAAAAAGTCTACAAATAAGCAATGGTGGAGAGAATGTGGAGAAAAGGGAACCCTACTACATGGTCGGTGGGAATGTAAGTTGGAGCAGCCACTATGGAGAACAGTATGGAGGTTCCTCAAAAAACTAAAAATAGAGTTGCCATATGATCCAGCAATCCCACTCCTGGGCATATATCTGAACAAAACTCTAATTAGAAAAGGTACCTGCTCCCCAGTGTTCATAGCAGCACTGTTCACAATAGCCAAGACATGAAAACAACCTAAACGTCCACAAGTCCATTGATAGATGAATGGATAAAGGAAATGTGACATATATATATATATATATATATATACACACACACACACACACACATATATATATGTATGTATGTACACACACACACACACACACACACACACACACACACCACACAATGGAATATTACTCAGCCATAAAAAAGAATGAAATAATGCCACTTTCAGCTACATGGATAGACCTAGAGATTATCATACTAAGTGAAGTAAGTCAGAAAGAGAAAGACAAATACCATATGATATCACTTATATGTGGATTCTAAAGTATGACGCAAATGAACTTATCTATGAGAGAGAAACAGACTCACAGACATAGAAAACAGACTTGTGGTCACCAAGGGGAAGGGCAGCAGGGGAGGATTGGATTGGGAGTTTGGGATTAGCAGATGCAAACTAAACAACAAGGTCCCACTGTATATATAACACAAGGAAGTTTACTGAATATCCTGTAATAAACCATAATGGAAAAGAATATGAAAAAGAATATATTTATAATATATATATATTCAGTTATATATATATATAACTGAATCATATTGCTGTACACCAGAAACAAACACAACATTGTAAATCAACTATACTTCAATAAAAAAAACATTATGTCATCTTTTGAAGGTCTCAGAGCTGGATACCAATTCTTGTTGTACATGTCAATTAAAAATAAACAAATATCCTATGTATTAAGTCCTATTTTATTGCCAATTAGAAAAATATCGAACGTCATGTTGGGCCAGTCCAACATGGTATTGTCTCTGTTTTACCTGTATTCTTGGCTATAAAAAGACCTCTTGAGATTACACTAGTACATTGTGTTAGTAGTATTAATTTGATTTCCTCGAATATATTCTAGCCCTAACACCTTCTCTAAACTCCAGATTGAACACTCCTAAGCTCACTAGGCATCTCCACTTGGACAAATAGCCAAAAAAGAACTTTTGATTTGCTACCCCAAACTCGCTCCTTCCTCAATGTCCCCCATCTCAGTTAGCAGCACCACCATTCACCCAATTGCTCAAGTCAGAAACTACGGAGTCATTCTCTCCTCTTCTCTTTCTGGCAACCACCTTACTTTCATCTCAATCTGATAACATTTGCTCAGTCTTCCAGAAACATCCTGAATCATACCACTTCTCTCCCCCTCAGCCTGCTCCATCATCTGTTCCCTTGATTACTGCAATAGCCTTTTAACTCGTCTCTCTACTTCTACTCTGGCCCCCACAGATGATTCTCCACCTAGCAATCAGAGTTCTAAAATATAAACCAAAATACGTGTAATTATACCTTTCTTTAAAAATCTTCCAACAGCTGGATTATTTAACATAGAGATAACTATTGAAATTGAGACCCCAGATAACTACAGCTTCAACAGGATAAAAGGGCTGTTAATGATGCCTCCACAGGTCAGGAACCCAGTCTACATATATCTTATCGCTTCACTGTGTATCATGTGTAATCTTCATCCTGATTCACGAAGGCGACCTCATCTGCTTTCAGGCCAGTAGGAGGTGGAAAAGAGGAGGGCATGCCCCTTCCCTTAAGGATACAACCTTGAAAATGTGCATATTGCTTCCACTCACATTCTATTGGCCAGAAATGAGCTGTGTTACCACACTTAACTGCAAGGGAGGCTTAGAAATATCATTTTAATTCCACGTAGTCTTATACTAAGTTGGAAAGTAAGGGTTCTATTACAAGAGCAAAAAGTGAGAATGGATATTCAGGGATAGTATGGTAGACTAGGTTATGGTAATACACAGACCCAAGTATATTAGGGCTCAACAAAACGGAAGTTAATTTTTTCTCACGTAAGAGTTTTGGGTAGGTGGATATCAGCCGGCGTGATTCTCTCAATGTGGTCATTAGGGTTTCAGGTGATGGAGGCTCTGTCATCTTCAACATGTGGATTTGAAGGTTGCCATCAGCATTTCTATCCCAGAGAGCAAGAAAGGAGAAATGGCACAGAGATGCATGGATGGATGCTTTCTACTGGCCAGCCCTGATAATGGCTCACATCACTTCCATTCACACATTCCATTGGTTAGTTCTCATTCGTATGACTACTGCTAAGTACAAAGTATACTGTGAAATTTGGTCTGACTACGTGCCCAGAAGGAAGAGGAGGACAGAGATTTGGATGAACACCTAGCAGATTTCATATCTCACACCCAATCAAATCCAAAGTCCTTACCAGACGTAAAGCCCATGGCTACGTCTACAAACTTTAATCTTCCTCCCACTGATTTAGATGCCAGTTCACCAGCCCTCTGTCTGTTGCTTGTCGTTACCAAGTCTGTTTTCACCCCAGGGCTTTTGCAAATGCTGTTTGTTCTGTCTGGAACATTTCCCCCAGATTTTCACACGTATCACTCCCTCACTTCATTGAGTTCTCAACTTAAAACCTGTCTTCTCGGAGAAAGCATCTGTAGTCACCATTTCCATACCCTCCACATCCTTGACTATTTCCCATCACTGCCTAATCCCTTATCATGTTTCATTTTTATTCATAGGGCCTATAACTTGTTCATTGGTTTACTCATGGCCTGTGTCTGCCCGTAGCCCATATTCACTGTGATTGTATTATGTTTTATTCACTGCTATTTCCCTAATTGCCTAGAAAATTGCCATACTAGGCACACTATAAATATTTGTTGATTTTAATTAATTAATTAACGAATTAATTAAGACAGAAACTCTCTTGGTCACACATAAGATTTAATTTACCACAACATTCTGTGAACCGCTACCTTTCCACTCTTACAGGTTTTCTTCCTCAGAGAGCATTCTCCAGTGTGTTTGATATTTGCATCCCTTACTTGTAGAATGCGGGTAATCATATACCTATTTCCTCGAATGATCATCAAGATTATATGAGATAATGTATGTGAAATGCTGAGCACAGTGCGTGGCATGTGGTCACAAGGGCAGCGTGCATTTAACAAATGTTAGCTCTGACCGCTGCTGTGGCTGCAGCCACCTCTAGACTTCTATAAGGAAAGTTTTCAAAGTACAGAAAATGGGGAGAAATCTATTAATTATTAACATATTTCTAAAATATTCTATTTTCTAAATTTAGGGGGAGAATTAAAGGATCTAAAATATAGCTATCTGTTATCCTGCTGGTAAAGTGGAAAGTGGGCAAATTCTGAATTGCCTTTCATCTATTCAAACTATCTAGACTCTAAGTCTTTCCAGCCCCAGTTTGATTGTAATAATATAACTGTCTAGAATATTACAGCCATTCTTTCAACGTGAGCTATTGAAGAGAAAGCAGAACAAAATCCTTCTGGTAACAGTCTACACTGTGTCTAATGAATTATTGGTCATGACAGGGATTTCCATTTGGTTTTTACTTTCAAATTAAGAATACATTCAATCATAGAAATGACGAATTACATCGGCTATATTCCAGTTGACAGAACCGTTCAAGGTGATATAGTTACGCTAGTTAATCCAGTCTCTTGGATAATTCTTGTGAAACGCTATGCTCAAAACAACCCATGTGAATAAGGGTCACCAGGAAATGGTTTCCAAACATTAAAAGAGCCTGAGAATAGTTAGCTAGTGAAAACATTGAAGTAATTGTTTTAAAATAAAGAATCGTTGTATTTGTGTTTTGTAGCAATCATTTAAAAAATTAGCTCTGGGTTTCCCTGGTGGCGCAGTGGTTGAGAGCCCGCCTGCCGATGCAGGGGACACGGGTTCGGGCCCCGGTCTGGGAAGATCCCACATGCCGCGGAGCGGCTGGGCCCGTGAGCCATGGCCGCTGAGCCTGCGCGTCCGCAGCCTGTGCTCCGCAACGGGAGAAGCCACAACAGTGAGAGGCCCGCGTACCGCAAAAAAAAAAAAATAAATAAATAAATAAATAAATTAGCTCTTCCTTGACTCATTAGTATAAATATCCTCTTCTCTGATGTTACTAAATAATTTCACAGGCCTTTGCACTGGGTTACCAATAGACAGCGTGGGTGAGTAGGCCTTAGTCTCCCTTACTGCTCGCTCCCTTAGTCTCCCTCACTGCTCGCTCTGGGCCTGACAGTTTCTCCTTCCCAGATCTACCCAAAGAAGGTCAAAGGTCCTGTATGGCACATCGTACATCTGCCGGAAGGAGCTGGGATGTCTGAAAGTGATTGAAATGTGATTCCTATGCAAGTGTAGCACGTGAAAAATAGAACCCTTCCCCCTGCCCCCCAGCACTTACCACAGCCAGTTTTCAGTACAGTTCCCATCCCCACTTGTACTTGATATTTATTACACTGTTACCCAACCTCCTCTACTTCAGGCTGAGGGGCACACTGGGAAATGTAGTCTCTAAATGGATATAGAAATAGAATGGCTGATGGAGAAGAAAGAGAGGTTATGACTTTGGCTGGCTCAGATGACAGCTTTCCATTTTCTGGACAGTGGATCCCCTTGTCCTGGAGTTAAGGGCAGGCACTGGGGGAGAGTCAAAGTCTTCCTCTTACTTTGCGGTAGTTCTTGCTGTTCTGGTTCAAAGGGTAGAGTTTGTACCATCCAGGAATATGTTTCTCAATCCCTCCCAATAAATGATGTAGTTGGTGGAGAGTTGGAAAGTCCCTCTGAACTTTGACACATCTTCTCTTTGCTTTACAACGCTGGTGCCAGATTTTTATCTTTTAGTATATTCTCAGGGGTATTTTAAAAAGAAATTGAGAGGATGTTTGTTAGGTATTGCTAATTTGTTGCCATGTTAATCTGAAAGTTTGTTCAAGTTATTTGATTTTGTTTATTATTAAGAAAGATCAATTGAGCAGAATAATTGAATCTCAGGCAAATACTCAGTCTCTTTGACCGTTGGAGATAGAAGGGAAATTGGACATCATCTACTCCAAACCCCTCACTTTATCTTAGGAATCTGATGGCCCAAGAGGATCAATAACTTGCCCAAGGATGAAGCCCATTAGGGATAGAGAGCTGAGTAGGTACTCCATATCAATTGGTTGGTATAATTCTGCATCACTTATTTGTTATAATATGAACGGGGGTAAGAGGAGGGAAATACCAGATGTTTCTTGTGGGTCAGGCCTGTGCTAGGGGTCTTACATATATTCCCTATTTTGATCTGAAAATATGTATTCTTTTCCACATAATGCCAGTAAGGGATTTTATTTTTATTAAAAGTAAGGGATTTTTAAATTTAAAGATTTTGCAGAACAACTATTCAAATGACTAAATACCTTTATCTGAGAAAGTAAAAAAAAAAAAAAGTGAAGGGTCTTTACTAATTTAGTTGTAATGACCAGACTGTTTGTGTTTCCATCCAGGGTACCTGCATGAATATTGAGGTAGCTGGGAACATGAGTTAGCAAGTAGGAAGTCACCTTGTGAATACTATAGTTAACGGAAAAGACTATGAATAACCTGGGAGGGATATTTTACTAGGAGATGAGACCTTGAACTACCCCTACCCACCAAAGTGCACACTGTTAAGTAATTATATCTGCATTGAGCTGAATTCTTCATAGGATGTAGCTCGACATATATTATCACCTATGACTCTTGGGTCTCCCTTTTTTATGCTTTACACTGGCCAGTCCCTTTGGTTCTTTACCTTCGCCTCCCTGAGATTACACTATGCCCTTGAATGGAGTTTTGGTTGTTCTCAAAACTCTCCAAGCAAACATTTACAGTCTCCAGGTTTACCACCATGACGATCAATCTCATTCATTATGTGTAGATTAAATCTTTTTCCCTCCTAGAGGATAATCTTACTTATCTTCTTTTCAAAATATTAGCAGATGCTTTTATTATCTCTCCCATGTATTTATCACTTAGATTATTGTGACAATGTAATCAAATTGTGAGATGAAGTTACTTCCTCTGTGTTAATCATGGAACTCCAGCTCGGGAAGAGACCTTAGGAAAGCATCTCACCCGGACCTCTTCACATAGGTGAGGGAATGCCTTAGATCAGGCATACCATGAGCTATCGCTTCTTCTCTTAATTAAATCCAGAAATGACACAGAACAATATATCTGGAAATTCACTTCAGCTGACATTTTAAAAGTAGTGATTATTCCTTATGTTTAAACACAATCTTCCTAATTTTATTTAACTTTATTTCTTCATTAGTTGTGCTTTTTTTTTTCTCCAGAAGAGATGGGTAGAGGAAGGGAAGTATTCCAGAATTGTGGAATGACTATGAGCCCTGAGGCAGGAGCCAGGTAAACAAATGAAAGGTGACACCACAGTGGTTTGGCTGAATGAACCCTGACCAAAAATAAAAGTGATGAGATAAGGTTCGGGGACTGGCCTTGACATTCAAGGAGGTTTGGGCCTAAATTCCCTACTTATGTTCTATAAAATTTCCATCTCACCTTAATGAACAGAAAACCAGTTGGGTGTTAAATCTAGGAAAGAACCAGAAGTGAGAGGGTAGACCTCGGAGTGGGGCTCATTGGAAAAGGAAGCAGCTCAGAGACCAGCTAGGCTGCCTTTACTGCTCCAAAACAACAGGCACACCCCTCACAACCTCTCAGGTATTCCAGAAGAATCTCTATTCCAGAGGTAAGGCTTACAAAGGAGAAAGTAGACGTGCAAATGCTCTGGACACCAGGAGGCTCCAGGGCTACCTCAGTGACTAAGGCTATTTTTATAATCCAGCTGTGGACAGTATGACTCCAAAGACCCTTATGGAGATTTGAGAGACAATTTTAATTTTTACTAAGTCTTATTACTTTAAAGTGGCTGGCTGCTTTCTTGGCTGGGATGAAATACTCCCGTAGGACGAAACCCAAAATTTACCGTGACAGTCTTTTGAAGTGGTGAAGGGAAACAAGAAAAGTGAGTGTTATTAGGTGTGAAGAAGGCATCTCACTTCTCCATCTCACTTTGACCTCTGACACAGCAGGCACACAGACTGATTGGTTTTCAGTCAGTAGCTTATCAAACCAGGGTACATGGCATGCTCCCTGGGACATCCAGTTCACCAACAGCAGTGGCAACTTCCTTCTATCTGGTCCTTGTTTATTCAAGTGTCACATGTACAGCCTCACTGATAAATGTATTTTCATTCCAGGATAGATTCTCCAAACCCTGGCATCAAATTGATTCTGCAAGCATAGGGACACAAGGGACAAGAGACCAACTTTGAACTTAGCTTGATGTTTCTTTAGGGATTGTGTTAATCAGGGGCTTTCAGAATCTCTATTCAAGAATACTTCTTTCTCACCCAAAAAGAGTCAAATCTAAACTGGATTGAGTTTAATTTTTAAAAAGTTGAAGAAAATATTGTGGTAGAAAACAATTATTTGTTTTTTTTTGTTTTTTTGCTTTTTTTTTTTTTTTGCGGTACACAGGCCTCTCACTGTTGTGGCCTCTCCCTCCAGTTGCGGAGCACAGGCTCCGGACCTGCAGGCCCAGCGGCCATAGCTCACGGGCCCGGCCACTCCGCGGTATGTGGGATCTTCCCGGACCGGGGCACGAACCTGCGTCCCCTGCACTGGCAGGCGGACTCCCAACTACTGTGCCACCAGGGAAGCCCAAAAAACAATTATTTGTAAAGGTGTACATATCTTGGATGAACTAGGATGAAAATTATGCTTGATATATAAAGCATCTTCCACTGACATATTTTCAAGGGAGGATGACGTCTCTTCAAATAGAGATCTACTCAAGTTCATGTATACCACAATGGTTCTGGACTTAAGACAGTTCTATAGGTCATTTTAGTTCTGAGTATCTGAGTAGTAAACACTCACTGTGGAAGGTTTGTAAAATACAGAAGCCTATACGAAAGAAAATGGAATCCTTTAGTAAATCTTTAATCAGTGATAACCACTGTTAACTTTCTGGTATATCCTTCTTGTTTTTTTCTGTGCATTTTAAAAACATGGTTAAGATTAGACTATGTACAGGGTAATTGGGGATAACATTTTACAAATATTAACCCAATGCCTTTTTATTTCTCCCTTTTATTTCCTTGTACCTTTTCCAAATGTGAGGTTGGATTCATGAGCTTCTTGCCCCAGGGAGAGAGGGTGTTTGTAGTGCCTAGAAACTCTTCCAGCCCTTTGTTCCCTTCTCAGCAGTTCATACCACCATCCAGCTACAGGCTAAGGCCAGAGTCCTTGGGGTCAGGCTTGGCTTTTTCCTCTCATACCCCACATTCATTTAATTAATATGTTCTATTGGCTCAATCTTCAAAATATATTTAGCTCCCTCCCACAAATTTTGTGTTCAGTGCTTTCATTTTCATACAGCTAAAAAAAACCTTTCTAATTCCTCTTTTGACTTTTTATTTGACCAGTGAGTTATTTAAAAGTGTGTTACTTAGCTTTTGAATATTTGAGGGTTTCCCAGATATGTTTCTGCTACTTATTTCTAATTTAATTCTTTTACAAACAGGGAACATAATTAATGTAATTTGAATGATTTAAAATCTACTGAGGTTTGTTTTATGGTCCAGAACATAGTATATCTTAGTAGATGTTCTTCTAAGATGTTCTTCTAAGTAGTCTTCATCTTAGTAGATGCACTTGAAAACAATGTCTAACTCTGCTGATCATGGGTGCTGTGTTATACAAATGTCAACTAAGTCTGGTTGGTTGAAAATGTTGTTTAAATCTTTGACTCTGATTGTGGATTTCTCTATCTCTCTTTGATATTCTGTAATTTTTTTGTGTGTCATGTATTTCGAAGCTGTTGTTAATACATATATGTTTATGATTGTTACTCCCTCTTAATGAATTAACTCCTTTATCATCATGAAATGATCTTCTTTACCCCAGATAATAACCTTTGTTCAAAAATCTACTTTATCTGGTATTAACATGCCACTCCAGCTTTATTTTTTGGCCTGTGTTAGCCTGGTATAACTTTTTCCATTTTTTACTGCTAACCTATTTGTGTCTCTATATTTAAAGTGTGTTTCTTTTAGGCAGCACATTATTGGGTTTTGCTTTTGTTATCCAATATGACAAACTCTGCCTTTTATTTGGGATGTATATGCCATTTAAATTTAATGTGGTTGTTTGTGTGGTTGTGTCTAAATCTATTGTCTTGCTTTTACTCTTTGTCCCATCTGTTCTTTGTTTCCATTTCACTTAGTTTTCTCTCTTCTTTTGGATTAATTTTTTATTAATGATTCCATTTTATATCTTTTCTTAACTCATTAGCTATAACTCCTTATTGTGTTTTCACTGGTTGTGTTAGGATTTTTAGTACAAAACTTTAACTTATCACAGTCTACCATTTTGAGTGAGGTATAAGAACAATACAATGTGTACCTCCATTTTTCCCCTCGCTTTCTTTGTGCTTCTTTTTTTTTTTGATGCTATTTTTTCATGTTTTATTTCTACATATTTTGTAACACTCACAATGTATTATCATTTTTCTTTAGTCATTTATTTTTCAAAGAAATTCAATTATAAGAGAAAAATTATTATCCACATATTTATTATTTCCAGGACTTTTCATTCTTTTGTGTAGTTCCAGTCTTCCATTTGATATAAATTTTCCTTTGCCTGAAGGACTTTTAACATTTCTTACAGTGCAGGTGTTTTGGTGATAAATTATTTCAGCTTTTGTGTGTCTGAAAATGTATTTTGCCTTCATTTTTGAAAGATATTTTCCCTAGATATAGAATTATACTCAGTTGACAGGGTTTTCCCCATCAGTATGTTAAAAATGTTGCTCCACTCTCTACCTGTTGGCACTGTTTCTGACCAGCAGTTTGCTGTCTTCCTTATTTCTGTATGTAATGCCTCCCCTTCCTCCCTGTCATGGTTTCAAGGTTTTCCCTTCATCTTTGCTCTATTGAAAATTTTGATTATGATGCAATTTTGTGTAGTTTTCTTCATGTTTCTTGTGCTTGTGATTTGCTGAATGTCTTGAATCTGTGTGTTCATAGTTTCATCAAATTAGGAAAAAAATATGCCATTATTTCTTCAAATATTTCTATGTCTCTCTTTCTCATTCAGGGACTCTAGTTATAACTAGATTAGGACATCGAGGTAGGCCACATCTCACTGATGCTTCTTCCTCCATGCTACCCACATCTAGACCACCCACACACTTTGGTGTAACTTGTTACATTTATTTGTTTAACACCAGGTTACACAGTCAGTTTGTGAGGCAGAAGTGACATGCGTCCTATGCATGTCTTCAACTCCAACACCTAGTTCTATGCCCTCCTATAAACGGCATTCAATAAATATTCATTATTGGATGAATTTGCATATCACTTTTTGTGGCTTCACTGTCTTCTTGCATAAGACTCAGATATGATAAAGATATTAGTTTGCTAATAAGTACAATTTATGTGAAACTGTGGATGTTGAAGACAAATAGAAAAGAGTGGTCTCCATAGTGCTTGGCAGTGGAGTTTTAGAGTGAAATTCTTGGCTTGCTGTTCAACTGCAGTGGGAATATTAAATCCATGACTTCATCCCAGATGTTTCTTTTATTGAAACACTTTCAACACTTCAAATCAACATAGTTAGATTAATACTAAATTTCAAATTGACTAAAGTAAACTTTTCCTCAGATTAGTTCAGATAACTAGAATTCCAGGGAAATTATGAATCGATAATTCAATAAATATTATTCTTGCTTTTGTCTTCTTTGTCTCCCTTGAACTTTATGCTATTATTTTAATAAGCTTTTTTCTGGTTGGGTTAGACTTGACCATCTGGAAGTAATATGCAGTTTTATTTAAAATAATACACAACATTCTGAAATGGGTATTTTATTTTATTTATTTATTTCTTTAACAATAGGCAGTATTGGCTTTTTGTAGGTGCCTGAGGTTAGATGACTGAAAGACAGGAAAACAGGTAGGTAACTAGTCAATATAAAGGAGTGACGGAGAAAAATATACAAAATATGATTTGTTTTTCTGTCTTTGCATATGTATTGAAATAATATATTTAGTTTAAAATATATGTTTAATTCTTAACTAATCTGAATCTGAATTCTTCTTGAACAAGTGTTTACAATTTATCAGTGTTTTCGTCACAACAGAGAGGAAATGAAAATACATCTAGCAAAATGCTTTTCCCTTTATAAGAATGGAATTGTCAGCTTTTCCTTTTAAGAGCTAAGAGAACACTGTGTTGTGGTAACCATGCAGTGGGAATACCATGTTCCTTTCCCTTCTAGCTATTCATTCTTCCCTGGGTATCTCACATGTCCCCAGGACCTCTAGCCTTCCAGGGCCATCTTTCCTTTAATACCAGTTAACTTAATCTAAGCTCCCAACCTGCACAACTGCATGAAGTCCAGGTTATATGGTTGCCCTCACCAAGTATATCTGAGAGTCCTCAAGGAATGCTTATATGACCCATGAAGATGTTCCCCTGCGTTTGTCCCTTTAGCCAGCCACTGCTCTCCATACTTATGCTCCCCTCTCATACAATGGCTTGTCCAGTCTGCCGTGGCTTCTCCCTTACAACTGCACCCCATGCATGGATCTGGACATCTTTATTTCTCTGAAGCATCCCTATATAAGGTTGAGTTTTCAAGAAAACTTCATTGAAGGCTTGGAGGTTACTAAATGGTCCAAAAATATCCAACTATCGCTACTCTTAAGTCCATTATCTGGGCCCTTCTATATATCATCCTCTGTTGGTTTTCTTTCTCCTTAATCCTTAGACTGCTGCCATCTTCAAGGATCTTTGCCTGCATTCTCCTACCTGAAATTTAGGCTCAATTTCTCATGGACTGCAAGACCCCTTCCCAGTCCTAGACCTTTTCCTTTCCTGCTCTTGGGATGATTGGCAGGAGGAGTTCCCACTTGTTTAAGAGCGCACCCACGCTCCACTGTAGCGTGTGGTCTGCCCATCCATCTCCCTCATCCACTGTTTAGACAAGACACTCTCAGCAGCTGACTGTACATCTCCTGAGGGCTTAACAGAACATCAATAGAGCAAAACCAAGCAGTCCAGTACCTCTAAACCAACCCCATTTACTTCTTCTTCATGGTCTTTCCTCTAGTAAAAGGTGAAGGTGAGATCAGATCCCTAGGTCCTTCTTGGCATGGCCTGGGGGTATGTATAATGTCTCTCAGGAACCCTAGCCTCTATGGCACTCCTGTGAAAATAAGAAAAAAGTGCCCTTTCTACCAGGAGACTAGCACCTCATGGACTGGTGAGCAGTGCATTGGCTGATTTCTCTGCTCTTGGACAGGTGTCCTGAGTAGGGCCCAATCTACATGCAGCTCCACGGTGGCTCTGATGCTGCAAAGGCTTAGACCTGTCAAAGATCCATGCCAAGGTTGGTCAGTAAGAAAAGTGCTCAACTTGTGCTGAACCATCTGCATTAATATCCCCTTATTGGTTTGAGACTTTCCATGGGAATTTCCCCTCAAACCATGAAGAGTCTTATAGATCTATAACCAAACTGGCTCATAGAAGTGGTTTACTGCAGACCCAAAGGAACCTCTGCCCCAGGATATATGCCAGGTCTCCCCCTTGAACACAGGAAATAGTTACCTTCAACCTTTTACAGATCCCAACTCCAGCAAGACCTTTTTATTGGGAGAGTTTTTCTTTACTTTCTTGAAAATTGCTTTTAATTTTAAAAGGATGGAGCATCTTCCCTGGCAGTCCAGTGGTTAAGACTTCACCTTCCAATGCAGGGGGTGAGAGTTCGATTCCTTGTCGGGAAGCTAAGATCTCGCACGCCTCGCAGCCAAAAAATCAAAACATAAAGCAGAAGCAGTATTGTTAATAAATTCAGTAAAGACTTTAAAAATGGTCCACATCAAAAAATGATCATAATAAAGATAAATAAATAAATGGTTGGGGGGGGAACAAAAGAAGCAAAGCCCATGAGGCCACCCTGCTTCCCTGACTCTTACCATATTATAATGGAACTTTCTGGACTTGTTCCATTATGAGAGGTTTTCATGATGAAAGCTTATTTTTCTATACATTGGAAGCAAAAATCAAGAATGTTTAAAGAAAAACAAAAAGCATTTTATGTTTCTACAGTTATTCTCTGACTTAAGAGAAACACACTGATAACTGTCGCCCAACCAGGTTCAGGCACAGCGCCTCCCCCTTCTCTCCTAGTCAGGCAGATGGCAGGTGGAGGAAGGCTTCCTGAGGCAGGCAATGCCTCACATAAACCCTGAGGGACTCGGGGAGCCACCCAGCCCAGACCCTTGCCATACACTCGTAATCTCAGGCACTTGCACGTATAAGCCTATTTTACAGAGCAGAATATGAGACCGAGGGCTTTCAGGCCCCACCCTGCCTGCCTGGTTCCTTCCCTCTAGTTCCCTCATCAACAAACATACTTTTGAGTGTATTGTGTGCTCTGAGTTGCAAATGACAAAATTGCAGGTAAGGAGGGGAGCTGTCCGTCCTCTCTATTTAACAGACAGAATGCAGGCCTTGAGGTCATACAGGACAGAATGCTCTGTCCAGGCAGGGCATCAGGGAGGACTCCCTGGAGGAGAAGGCTGAGGCCTGGAGGGCAAAAGAGATACCAGCCAGGCATATTCCAGGCTCTGCTTCCAGACTGGGCCAGGACGAGAGCCTGGGATCCTGGGCAGCTGGGAGAGCTATGAGTGGTGGGGCTGGAGGTGAGGGTGGGGGAAGGGTGGGGGGGGCGGGAGGGTGGGAGTAGGGTGAGAAGTTGGGGTGCTGAGTCCACACACTGGCAGGGTCTCTTGGAGGTACTTCTCAATCCTTGATGGCCTCACAGTCTTTCCCTTGCCTCAGCGGTGAGGCAGGCCAGCCCATCTCTATACAAAGTCCTTAATTTTTTTTTTTTTCTCTGTCCTGGTTCTTGCTCCAGTCCTCAAATACTGTGTATATAGGTTGAAGTTTTTGCTACCAGAGAGAAATAAATAAATAAAAGGTCACAAAAGAAGTCTTCTTTGCTAACACTTTAGTGTTTATATGTGCTCATGTCCTTATTTGCCCTTTTTGAAAAACAAAGCATTTCTAAAAGCCCATTTTTTTAAAAAAACAGGAAATATGGTGCTTCTGATTGCAATCTCACGTGCGTTCTCTTTTTCTCTGTAAATGTATTCTACACTCAAGTGAAATTTCACTGGTTATATGTGGGTAAGTTTCCAAAGAAACCCTAATAGTATCAAGAATTGTCCCTGCTCCAGTGTGTTGGCCAGATTTTAGTTTCAAGCAAAGGCTTTTAAAAGAAAAATCTGTGAAACAAGAATATATTTGTCTAAAGGAAGAAATAAGCCCTTGAGTATCCCCAGTGGGGATATAATTTTATCAGCTATTATTTAGCAGTCTTAGATATGGTTTTATAGATGAAACTGTTTTTGTGCTCTTTGGAAAGAAAACTACAATAGCCTCATACATCATATGCCCAGCTACTGAAGGTATTGAAGATACCATTTATATGAGGCCATCTATTTGACTCAAATTAATTTTGTTATTGCCTTTTTTTAATAAAACTTTTAAATTGGTTATTGACTAATAGTGTTCTTGGATACCCATGTAAGTAGACTGAATGGTTGTATAAACACAGAAATATGAACACGTTCCTTTCACGGGCATTAAAATACTTGTCCCAATCCAGTGACGCATGTGACACAATGAGTAATCTACCTCCTTTCTCTTTGCTTCCCCAAACACCTCCTGGAGAGTGGGTTCATTCAGGGGTAACCATTGGTCTGTAAATCTGGGATGAAATGGTCTTCCAGAGAATGTGTGTATGTGTGAGAGAGAGAGACACAGAGACAGAGACACACAGAGAGAGACCTTGGTCATTCTAGGGTTGGTAAAGACCTTTGAGATGTGAAAGATTATACCAGCTGCTTACCCCTCTCCACAACCACCATTGTATTCCTTTGTACTCAAGCCCTAAGAAAGGTGAACATTTAGACATTTTGTGTTTGAGAAACTAAAGAAGGAGCCACTGGCCTGCAAGGGAGAAAGCACCGGGTCTGTGAGTGGTGTATGCTGAGACCGTGTTGAGTCTGAAAGGTAAGTATGTCTATTAATGGCGGCAGGGGGAAAGGTTGTCTAAATGGGCATCAGGTCAGTGTGTGGAGCAGTGGTGGAATAGGGCACCTTACCTGCTGCAACAGACTAGCCACCACTTCATCTCTGTGCTCATCCTGTTAACATAATAGGAAAAGTTATCATGTGACTTAAGGACTGCAGGTCCCAAAGACCTTAGAACAGTGGTCCCCAACCTTTTTTGGCACCAGGAACTGGTTTTGTGGAAGACAATTTTTCCATGGACCGGGGTGGGGGAGTGGGGGATGGTTCAGGCAGTAATGCGAGCCATGGGGAGCGATGGGGAGCGGCAGATGAAGCTTCACTCACTGGCCTGCTGCTCTCCTCCTGCTGTGCGGCCTGGTTCCTAACAGGGCACAGACCGGTACCAGTCTGAGGTCTGGGGGTTGCGGACCCCTGCCTCAGGACACCCTGAGCTGGGCACAGAGGGAATGTTACAAATCATTTCAAGATGATTCCAGCGCATGAGGGAGTGAGCAGTGGGGTCGTGGTATATCACAGGATCTCTTAGATTAAGGACAGTCATCATCAATCAAAACATGCATCTAAGATTTGAGGTAGGGAAAGGAACCACACAGACATATAGGTAAGTCCTTATCACAGGACTGTACCTTACTGACAGGTAGAAAAGTGAGAGTAGCATAGTTACGTTATGCTTTTATGTTATGTGAAATCAGTGTGTTGGCTGAAGTTAAGATTTCACCTAAGACTTGGAATCTTTTTCCAAGTTCATTAGTTACTAGCATAATTCAGTATTGTATGGTTGTAGGACTGAGACCCTAAATTTTTAGAGGCAGTGTTTCCTGCCACATGGTCCTCCTCACAGCATGGCAGTTTACTCCTTCAAATTCAACAGGAGAGCATCACTGCTGCTATAAAGCTCTCTCAGGGAAGGCTTGAACTGTGTTATAAAGAGCTCACCTGATTAGGTCAGGCCCACTCAGGATGATGTCCCTGCCACACCCCAACGCTTTTAACCATTTTTAAGTGTTCAGTTCAGTGACATTAAGTATACTCATTGTTGTGCACCTATTACCACTATCCACCTCCAGAATTTTTTCAGCATCCTATACTGAAACTCTCTACCCATTAAACTACAACTCCCCACCTCCTCCACCTCCCAGACTCTGGTAACAACTGTTGTACTTACTTTCTCAGTGACTTTGACTACATTAGTTATCTCATAAGTATATGATATAAGTGGAATCATAAAGTATTTGCCTGCCATTTGTCTTCAAGTTTCATCCATGTTGTAACATGTATTAGAATTTCATTTGTTTTTTAAAATTGAGAATATTCCATTGAGTGTATATACCACATTTTGTCTATCCATCAATGGACATTTAGTTTGACCATCTTTAGGCTCTTATGAATAATGCTACTACGAACGTGGGTGTACAAATATTTGTTTGAGTGCCTTTTCAATTCTTTTGTAATTTTACCAAAAGTAGAATTGCTGGACAGATTAAGTATTTACTTTTTTGAGGCACTACCATACTGTTTCCACAGTGGCTGTACCATTTTCCATCTCTGCCAACAGTGCACAGACACACCAACACTTGCTGCTTTCTGGTTTTTTGATAACAGCCCTGCTGTTGGATGTGGAGTGGTATCTCTTTGTGGTTTTGATTTGCGTATCCCTAATGATTAGTGATGTTGAGCATCTTTTCATGTGTTTATTGGACATTTTAAGTTTTTTAAGAAAATGTGTATTCCAAGTCCTTTGTTCATTTTTTAATTGAGTTGTTTGGTTTTTACACTTTTGATTAATTCAAAGTCAACTGATTAAGGATCTTAATTATATCTGTGCAGTCCTTTCACTTTTGCACATCATGGAACCTAATCATAGAAATGAAATATCATCATATTCATAAGCCCTAAACACATGAAATGTGAAGAGATTATACACAGGACATTATTCTACAAGTCTGGAATCTTGCAGGCCATCTTAGAATTATGCCTCACATGATCTGATATGAAGCCAACGAAAAAATAATGAATTCTCCCTGGTTTCTGTAAAGCTTCATTCCAATCCAATTTCCTCAATTACAAACAACTGTAAACTCTGCTAAGAGGAAAGTATTAAATAAATCAGTATTTTTCAAGCTCGGTAAAGTGAATCAGCCTTACACAGGATATAACTTTGAAAAATTCTTTTCCATGATACATGTAAGAACAGCAGTACACTTTACAAAGAAAGTCAGGTATTTCCTAAGAAAACTCAACTTCCTGTTCTTCTCTCCCTTAAAAAAGTGAAAAGTTAATCTTTCCATAAGTCACTGGATCAGGGGTCCCTGGTGTCTCCCTTTCCACAAACTATGTAGAGAATGTTCGAGAACCTTCACTCTGTGGTCAGAGTCCAGGGGCCTGTTTTAGAGACAGTCTGGTCATTAGGGCAAGACTGTAGAGGATGCAGAGAGGATTCAGGGAAAATAATGTAAAATCTGAGGAAGGATTCTATAAGAACAGTTGTTTCTCTCCCCCCTTTTTTTTGGTGAAAAAGAAATGGCCAAGAAGATAATTCATATTCTTCTAGTGCTTGTGTAACCACAACTTTTATTCCTATACAGGTCAGGAAAATAAGAACATACACTGTCTTATTGAATACTTACACAATGTTATATTGATAGATATTGTAAATCAAATCACAAAATTAAGTACAATTCAATAAGCACATTAAGTATTTAATTTATAGGATTTTCTTATAAGGAAATGATGAGAAATGTAGGCAAAAATATATGTATGCTGGTGTTTATCACAGTGTTATTTATATTAACTGTGTTATCTTAAGTGTAATTGTAGCAAATAAATTGTGACATATTCATTAAAACATACTATGCAGTTATTAAAATGATTTTTTTTAAAGTTTTTGTCTGTTTTAGTTTTTTAATTTAATTTAATTTTATTTTTTATTTATTATTTTTTTTAACATCTTTATTGGGGTATAATTGCTTTACAATGGTGTGTTAGTTTCTGCTTTATAACAAAGTGAATCAGTTATACATATACATATGTTCCCATATCTCTTCCCTCTTGCGTCTCCCTCCCTCCCACCCTCCCTATCCCACCCTAATTTTATTTTTTAATTGAAGTATAGTTGCTGTATAATACTATGTTAGTTTCAAGTATAAAACAGTGATCAGACAATCAAATACGTTAGGAAGTGTTCACCATGACAAGTTTAGTAACCATTTGTCACCAGACAAAATTATTATAGTATTATTGACTATATTCCTTATGCTGTATATTATATCCCTATGACATTTATTTTATAACTGGAAGCTTGTGTTTCTTAATCCCCTTCACCTATTTTGCCCAATTTCCCACCAGTTTGCTCTCTGTATCTATAAGTCTGTTCCTGTTTAGTTTTGTTTTTTAGAGTCAATATCTAAGTGAGATCGTACAGTATTTGTCTTCTTCTGTCTGACTTATTTCACTTAGCATAACGTCCTCTATGTTCATCCATGTTGTCACAAATGGTGAAAGTTCATTCTTTTTTATGGCTAAATAATATTCAATTGTATATATACACCACATCTTCTTCACCTGTTCATCTACTGATGGACACTTAGGTTGCTTCCATATCTTGGCTCTTGTAAATAATGCTGCAGTGAACATAGGGGTGCATATATCTTTTCAAATTAGTGGGGTTTTTTCTTAAAAAAAAGCCAGAAGTGAAATTGCTGGATCATGTAGTAGTTCTATTTTTAATTTTTTGAGGAACCTCCATACTGTTTTCCATAGTGGTTGCACCAATTTACATTCCTATGAACTGCACAGAGGTTCCCTTTACTCCACATCCTTGCCAACACTTGTTATTTCTTGTCTTTTTGATGATAGCCATTGTGTCAGGTGTGAGATGATACTGCATTGTGGTTTTGATTTGAATTTCCCTGATAATTAGTGATGTTGGGTATGCTTTCTTATGTCTGTTGGCTATCCGCATGTTTTCTTTGGAAAAAAAACCTATTCATGGCTGCTGCCCATTTTTCAATCTGGTTTTTTTTTTTTTTTTTTTCTGTTGAGTTGTCTGAGTTCTTTGTATATTATAGATATTAACCCCTTATCCGATATATCATTTGCAAGTATCTTCTCCCATTCAGCAGGCTGCCTTTTCATTTTGTTGACAGTTTCCTTCATTGTGCAAAAGCTTTTTCATTGGATGCATTCCCATTTATTTTTGATTTTGTTGCCCTGGCCTGAGGAGACATATCCAGAAAAAAATATTGCTAAGACCAATGTCAGAGAGTGTACTGTATATGCTTTCTTCTAGGAGTTTTATGTCTTAGAGTTAAGTCTTTAATCCATTTTGAGTTTATTTTTATATATGGTGTGAGAAAGTAGCCCAGTTTGATTCTTTTGCATGTAGCTCTCTAGTTTTCCCAACATCATGTATCTAAGAGGCTGTCTTTTCCTCACTATATATTCTTGCTTCCTTTGTGATAGGTTAATTGACCATAAATTATGGGTTTATTTCTGGGCTTTCTATTCTGTTCTATTGATCGATGTGTCAGTACCACACTGTTTTGATTACTGTAGTCTTGTAGTATAGTTTTAAATCAGGCAACATGATACTTCCAGGTTTCTTCTTCTTTTTCTAGATGGTTCTGGCAACTCGGGGTCTTTTGTGTTTCCATACAAATTTAAGATTATTCTTTTTAGTTCTGTAAAAAATGCCATTGGTATTTTGATCAGGATTGCATTGAATCTATAGATTGTCTTGGGTAGTATGGTCATTTTAACAATATTAATTCTTCCAATCCACAAGCATTGTGTATCTTTTAATTTGTTTGGGTCATCTTCAGTTTCTTTTATCAGTCTCTTATAGTTTTCTGAGTGTAGGTTTTTACCTCCTTGGTTGAATTTATGCTAGGTGTTTTATTATTTTGGATGCAATTGTAAATGGGATTGTTTTTTAATTTCTCTTTCTGCTAGTATGTTGTTGGTGTAGAGAAACACAACTGATTTCTGTATATTAATTTTGTATCTTACAACTTTACTGAATTCATTTATTAGTTCTAATAGTTTTGTTTGTTTTTTTTTGTTTTGTTTTTTTTAAATTTCATTTATTTATTTATTTTTGGCTGTGCTGGGTCTTTTCTGTGTGTGGGCTTTCTCTAGTTGCGGCGAGCGGGGGCCACTCTTCATCGCGGTGCGTGGGCCTCTCACTGTCACGGCCTCTCTTGCTGCGGAGCACAAGCTCCAGACGCGCAGGCTCAGTAGTTGCGGCTCACGGGCCCAGTCGCTCCGCGGCATGTGGGACCCTCCCAGACCAGGGCTCGAACCCGTGTCCCCTGCATCGGCAGGCAGACTCTCAACCACTGCGCCACCAGGGAAGCCCTCTAATAGTTTTTTGATGGTGTCTTTAGGATTTTCTATATGTAGTATCACATCATCTGCATACAGTGACAGTTTTACATCTTCTTTTCCAATTTGTAAGCATTTTACTTCTTTTTCTTGTCTGATTTTTGTGGCTAGGACATCTGACACTATGTTGAATAAAAGTGCCTTGAGTGTGCATCCTTGTCTTATTCCTGATCTTAGAGAAAATGCTTTCATCTGTTGAGTATGATGTGAACTGTGGGTTTGTCATATACGGCCTTTATTACATTGAGGTATGTTCCCTTCATGAACGCTTTGTTGAGCATTTTTATCATGGATGGATGTTGAATTTTGTCAAAAGCTTTTCCTACATCTATTGAGATGATCATATAAATTTTATCCTTCATTTTGTTTACAAGGTGTGTCACATTGATTGATTTGTGAATATGAAACCAACCTTGCATCCTGGGATAAATACCACTTGATTATGATGTATGATCCTTTTAATGTATTGTTGAATTTGGTTTGCTAATATTTTGTTGAGGTGAAAACTATTAATGTTATGGGAAAATGTACATGATATAATATTTATTAAAAAAGAGGCACTGTTTTGTATATGCCATATTATCTTAATTTTTTACGTATCTATGCATATAGAAAAGCCTATCTAAATATACCAAAATTTTATTATTAATTGTCATTGAATGATTGAGTTGCCAGTGAGTTCTTTTTAAAACATCTTTGCATTTTTCCATTTTCTGCAATAAGCCCATATTACTTTTATAATTATAAAATATACAAACACTAGTTTTTAAAAAGAAATGGTAAGTGAAGGGTGAAAGAAGCATTTTAAATTATTCTTTGTTCAATCTAGTGACCCACTTGTAAGAAACTCAGTTTGCGTATTTGTGTTTTTAGGAAAGGAAAATGTAAGTAGTATTGGCTCTTTCTTGTCTTTGTTTACAACAGTTTCAGCCATTTCTATTTTGGGAGGAAAATCTGTTTTAACCCAAATTCCCTTCTGACTCAAATCCTCCTTCTGTTCCTTGAAAAAGAAGTCTTCATTAATTGTCTTCACTTCTTTGCCAACACTCATCCTAAATACAAAGCAATGTGCCTCCCTCCCCAAATATTGTCCTAAAATTGCCCTGGTCAAGGACCTGTTATAGAAGCTGCCCCTTGAACTTTTAGGGACACCATTCACTTTATATTATAGTCTCTGTGAATAACTAACAGGGCTGATACACAGATGTTGCCTGATAACCAAAGCCAATTGTGCTTTCAGAAAGTGACTAGATATTTCAGCAGTATTTGATGCAGTTAGCTTTGCTCTCTTTTTAGATTTTTAGTCTGGAAAGTTTTGAAAATATGCAAAAATAGGGCAAATAATATAATAAGCTTCCATATACCCAACCATCAGCTTCAACAATTAACAAATTGTAGTCCATTCTGCTTTTTCTATACCCTCAACCACTTCTGCCACTTTCCCAGGATTGTTTCAATGTAGATTCCAGATTCGTATGATTTTATCTGTAAATATTTCAGTATGTATTTCAAGAATCTCTTTTATAAGCATAGTTACATTATCATCATTAGAATCTTGCATCAGTAATAATTTGTATCTATTGTCTCATCAGTGCTTGCATTTCTCCAATTTTCCTCTAATATATTTTTTTTATTTTTAACACTTTATTTGAATCTGGGTCCAAATAAGAACCCACACATTTTAATTGTTAATAAGTCTCTTAAATGTCTTTAATCTATAAGTTCCCAGCCAACTTTTTTTCTTCCTTGCAATTTAGGTTGTTGTGCTATTGAAGAAACAGTGTTTTGCCCTGTAGTTTCCCACCATCTGGATTTTGTTAATTGCATTCTTGGGCTATCACCAACTCATTTCTCTGTCCCTCATATTTCCTATATATTGATAGGGGTTTGATAAAATTCAGCTTCCATTGTTTACAAAATTACCTCTGTGGTGGTGTTGTGTACATATAACAGGAGGAACACACTATCTGGCTTCCTCTGTTGGCACTGTCTGGATGAATCTATCCCAGGCTTATTATACTCTATTGCACTTTTCTGTTTACTTGGCTCTCTCCCTGTCAAGACTGTGAAGTCCTTGAGGACAGGGCCAGTGTCCTTAGCACCTAGCTTAATGCCTGGCACATTGGCCAAAGAAATCTTTCAGCAATGCTCCAATGAGATATAACATGTCACATAGCGTACTTTTCTACCAAGTCCTCCAGGAAAAATTAGTTGCAAAATGTTCCCTTAGAAATCCAAAGGAAATAAACCACTGTATTCCTGTTGGAAGAACAATTATGGTTTGGAGAACCTCTCTTACCAAACGATAATTGAGGTTTAGAGCAGCTGCCCACGATTCATTCATCATTAGCTAGATAGCGAAAACACTTTGGGGTTGAAACCACTTTTAGTTTGAGACAATAACCAATAAAGTTCATCTTCCTATTTTCTATAGCTAGGGACTATGTCCACTAATGAGGAAACTGAGTTTCGAGAAGTTAAATAACTTGCCCTAAGGCACACAGTTAATGCATGGCAGAGTCAGGGGCTTGAATCCAGGTCTTTGGACTCCAAGGACAAATCTTCTCCAGCATATACTACAATACAGGGCTGCTGAGTGGCTTCTGTGTTAGGTGGGCCTTGACAAACCATAAAACACAAATACTAGTCTCCTTTAACTCTGAAGAAAAAAAATATCATCAAATCCACCTGCAGAGCTACATGATTCTGAGCCAGGAAAAACCCCAAGATCAAAAGAGCCAGACGACAGGAAGTCCTCAAGGCTGTGGCAATAACCAAAAATCCCCCCTCAACTTTGTGCATTGTTCTAAGAGAGAAAAATAAGTGGTTTAAATTCTGCCATTGGGGAAAGCCTCAAAATTATACCCTGCCAGCTGCCCTTGGCCATGGGGCAGCCTGAGCTGCTTCGTGGAATCCCTTGGTCACTGGGCTTGTGCTGGAGCATCTGCCAGCACTCCCTTCACACACGTCACCCACTGCATTGCCACACTGGATGCTTGACCCGGGCCATGTGTCCTCACCCAAATTAGAAACTACTAAATCAGGAACCGCCCCCTGGCTGCGCCAGTGGGAGCTCAGCAAAGATGATCTCAATGGCTCCCGAGGCTTTCCAGATCTGACTGCTCAGGCTTGTCCTGAGTAGCTTCAATAGCTTACAATCAGGACAAACCAAGCCATGCCGAGAGTAAAGGCCAGCTTAGCTCTCTGATTTATTCCCCACAGGTTCTGAGCAATGTTTCCGTCATTTACAAAATCAGCGGTGCCCTCATATTCGGACCAGGCATGACACGACTTGAGTACATGATACTTGAAGGCGAATACACTATACGCTAAAAGCCAAAGCCAAAAATCAAACCTGATCCAGAGGCTGTCAAGAAAATTCACATCAGCCTTAAACTCAGATCACAAGGTGACAGTGGGGAAGCTCCTCCTTGCAACTCTCCTCTGAGCTCTTCAGCTGAGAACTTTTATAGAACCAAGTGGCAAACTTTAAAAGCCACCAGTCTTGTTAGGCGCAGGTTGAGTTATTTGATGTTCTTTCCATGTCCCTGAGAACTCCCTGAGCACCAGTGTGTCAGACATTTCCTTCTTTGTGCTCTCATAGCATAAGGTTCGTACTCTCCTTATTGCACATATGGTCCATATTGCATGAGAGTTACATACTGGTGTGGCCATTGGTTAGGGTTCACCCTCCATCCTCTGAAAATCAGGATCCTTGTGTTGTTCTACTTTGTTGACCTTCAACTACAGCAGTGCCTGGCATTTAGTAAGTATTGGCTAAATGAATGTTGTTACTTCAACAGAAAAACTTTACATACACAATTTCTTCATCTAGCACTCCTGCCCCCGTGAATCCTATTACTTCCAGAGAAGAGGGGGAATCTTCAAAGGCAATTTTCACCTAATTAGTACAGAGTATTACTAGTCACAAAGAATCCTTCTTTCTCACTGAAACAAAAATTATGGACTCTATTCTAGAACAGTCTAAAATGAGACAGAAAACCTGAATAAAGGTAAGGTTGGCATTTTTCTTCTCTGGAAGTAAATCTAGGTTTATGATGAATACAACCTAGGATGAGACCAAGACAGTTTGTCTTGCTTATCCTGACACTTCCTGAAAGCCTGGATGAGTTGTTGGATCATTTCGAGGTTTGGTTTCCTCGCCAAGGCAACCAGGGGTCAACTAAGGAATCCTGTCCTAAATACAGCTTTCTTAGAATAAGTCCTCTGGGGCAGCTCTGAACTGGAGCTCCCTGATCTAGGCAAATAGGTTGCATTTCCCATACTAATGCCAATAGAATTCCTGGAATGTTGGATTGAGAAAGCTCTGTGGCTGCTTTTAGCGGGAACTTCATGGCAGATGAGCGGCAACCACCACGGATGCAGATGGGGAATCAGGCACTAGGGCTGGGTGCTTTGATCACGTTCCAATCCAGAACAAAGTTGCTACGTAGGAGCCTTAATCATTTCAACCTTGAGGAATGCAGAGATGATGAATTCACACCAAATACCCTTAATTCATACTTGCTTATTAAAAACAACCCTTGCAGGGTTTACAGAGAAAAGCCTGGGAGTTAAGAACAATAAAATGTCCCAGTACAGATCCTTCTCAATGTGTCCCTGGCAGGTCTGGCTGAACATAATCCCCACAGGATCCTGTGCTGTGGACCGGGAGTCACTTCCTAAAAGCCAATTGCTGCCTATTTCATTGATTTGTTGACTGCACAGCCCTGACCTGCACGTGGCAATGGGAAAGTTGCTCCTTGGCATCGAGGAGAATAATAAGAGGAAAACCTGCCAGGATAATGCACCTGGCAGAACTTGTTAAAACCATTTCTATTTCCAGAACTAGGAATGTACATGGACCTCAAAAGCACCAGAGAGTCACTCTAGCTATCCTTAGTGCCCTTAAGAGGAATTGTTTGCAATCTTTGATCCCACATGACCTACCCCAGGTAATTCATAGAAGAATATTTCAAATGTTTTATTTCCTAGGTGGAGAGTCTATCTCTCCATCCACTGCTCTCCACCAACCCCCATAGCCATGGCTCATTTAGATGGGCATATGGGAAAAGAAAAAGTTAAAATCCTCAAAAAAGAAGCAGGATACCGACAAGGTCATTTTCACCTTTGAAATGAATTACATAAATATCAGGTCACATGAGTGGATGGAACAGTGTCATACATTTTTAGCTGCTGTATATGAGCCATAATTTTAAAATATCCATATGTAGCCTTAACTATGCTTTGGTTTCTTTCATCACACTACATAACCCTTTACTCCAAATGTACGTGATTAATTCTCCACCAGATACTTCCACCTGATACCAAATCCTACCTCTAACCAGTTGCTAATAAGGCACACATAAGAGAGAACAGGGAACAAGGATGAAAGGTTTTTGTATGAGTATGAGTATGGAGGCAACGTAGCTTATCAACTTAGGATGCATCAAAAGAAGGAATGCTGAAAACAAGTCAAATGCACAAAGCAGAAATTTTAAAAATCCATGACAATTTGATACAAGAATTTTTCTAAAGCTTACCAATAAACACATACCAGTCATTTTATACACAGTCACTGAATTGAACTAACACTTGTTCTAATTTCTTAAACTCTCTCTGAACTCCTTAGTCTGAATTAGGATTGTGGACAACTTCTTTCCTTTTTATCCTCTACCTTCCCAACCAAAAGTAGTCCACAGGCATCAACAGACGAAGCCAATGCAATTTTTGAGGACAAATCCTAGCAGACACGATGAATTCTGTACATAGGAGTGAGTCTACAGAAGGAACCAAGTTCAAGGAAGGTGACACTCAGTTTACAGGAGAAGCTTTTCTTTCTGAGAGATCTGGTTTGGCTCATCCAAGAATCAGTCTCAACAAAAGGCAAATACACACACTTTTAGAATTCATCTAGGTGATAGTCTGATATTTTTTTTCCTCTTATCTTCTTATTTCCTGAAGACAAATGTCTCTTTTAACTGTGATTTTAACCTATCCAGACCAGACTACATTAAATGAATGTTTTATCTGTAAAATATATCACAAAGAATAAAGCGACTGCCTCTGATGTTATTGGAATATAACTGATTTTAATTGTTTACATGTTTTAGCTTTGTTTACTTTCGAGATGATTTGAAGAGAACAAAACTTTTCATAGAGAATGCATAAGGTTAGGAAAGTAGATAAAAGAAATTAGTGGAGAGCCTTCAGTAGTTTCTCTAGATTGTGGGAAGATACCAAATATTCAACAAGGAAGTCAACTCTACCTGAACAATGGCCTTGGTATCCACCCTCTTCTTTACACTGCCCCTAAATAAGTCCTCATCACCTCTTGTGATAGTCAATACCTGGGCTCCCTGTGTCCTTTCTTTCCCTCTTCAATCCATCTTATATCAATCACATAGCCAAGAAATATGTAATAAGCATCTACTACATGCTAGGCATATTTTTAAATAACCATTTCAAACACTATCGGAGGGATCTTTGGAGAGAAGAGGCTTTAAATATATCCACTGAATTGACTTTTAAAGGGAATGACCTGAAAGCGTGGTCTGTCTACCAAATTCATCCACATAGGATCTATGAGTAGGAGTGTGTGTGTGTGTGTGTGTGTGTGTGTGTGTGCCCCTCTAGATGAAAACCTGACATTAATTTGCTTTCTTCTCTGAAGAAGACAAAAATATTTTCAATCATTTAGAAGACTATTCCGACAAGAGCCTATGATACACAGAGTTTCAAAGCTCTGGTCCTGGCTGATGTCCTTAGGTGTGAGGAGACTGAGTGTCACTGTGATATAATTCCTATCATATTTCTCCAGTCATTTAAGCTAAGTGTGATTTCAAAGGATCTAGCCACCTCCTCCCTCCCAGAATCTCTGGTCTGTTTCAAACTTTATTTCATTAATATTCTCAGGCCCTCTGGTTCCAAAAGCAGCTTTGAGAATGTTTTAAAAAATATGTAAACATTATTTTGAAAATTTCTTAAGTTATTCTAGGATGAATTTTATTTTCCCATTTAAACCTATAAATCTGAAAGTTTCTTTTTTAATTTTATGTGAATAATAACTGGCAGTTTTAAGAAAAAAACTTTGATCCTAAGAAGTCTCATCAATTAAGAGGTCTTTAAGCCTTTGGAGAAAGACGTCATATATATTCCAATATTGTACGTTGTCTTATTTCTGTCTGTTGAGAGAGGAGTACTACCTGCTTTGGACTTGTCAAATGATACCATGGAAAGGGCTTGGGGTCTGGGGAAGACTTGGATTTAAACCCAGTCTCTATCCCTCGCTGTGTTCTCCTGGGAGAGGCACTTTGGATCTCGGTACCTCAGTTTCCTCCTGCAAAACCTCACAGGTTGGTGTTGAGGTATGTGACATCGCTCTGTGAACCTTGAATTACTCTGTCAAGCACTGGTTGTGAGAAGGGTGCCTTTGGGAGGTGAGGTCTCTCTCTGACAGTGAAGGAGTTGAGGAAAATTCCGCCCCCCCCCCGCTCCTGCTTCTTCCTGCCCAGCAGAGATGGGATCTCCTCTTGAACTTTAAAATTACTTATAATGACAAGTTTCTGATACATACTACAAGTACGAAAAACACTAAAAAGTGTTAACATTACCCATTGACCAATTAACTATTGAAGCTAATCAGTGAGTCTGAAGAGCCTTTGGCATAAACATGCAAATTTTTTAGCCACTATCTGTAACGAATATTCCACTTTTATATATTCCACTTTTCCAAGTATTGGGTTAATCTTTGTTCTTCTGCCTCCTGCACTTTTTTGGCTGGGTCCTAATCAGGGAAATATGCAGTGGGAATCCAGACACCAGCTGCAGGGATGCATGATTACACATACTCAGTTGTGTAAAAAGTAACCAGTAGGGGGCTTCCCTAGTGGTGCAGTGGTTGAGAATCTGCCTGCCAATGCAGGGGACACTGGTTCAAGCCCAGGTCTGGGAAGATCCCACATGTCGCGGAGCAACTAGGCCCATGAGCCACAACTACTGAGCCTGCGCATCTGGAGCTTGCGCTCCGCAACAAGAGAGGCCGCGACAGTGAGAGGCCTGTGCACTGCGATGACGAGTGGCCCCCACTCGCCACAACTAGAGAAAGCCCACGCACAGAAACGAAAACCCAACACAGTCAAAAATAAATAAATAAATAAAATTAAAAAAAAAAGACAGTAGTGTTGAACAAAATTGACCCCTTTTAATTTCTTAAAAATACGATATTCTGATCTCTAAGCCAAATGGATATTAAGTAGATGAAAGATTATTAACAATCATCACATGTGAATTGTGATTAAATTTACTGGCTGGACAGAAACACTGACAGAAAAGAAAATCTTTTTTTCTGGCTTTAGAATAGAATCCATATACTGGTCCAACTGTAGACTCTCCCAAAGGCCTGTGGATTTTTATTAAAAAATTAAATCCCGGTAATAGGATTTTTGAGGACAATTATGGTAGTCTAGTTACCCTGTTTAAATGTCACTGAATTAATCCTTCTATTTCTGTTTCAATAAACATAGGTAAACATAATATTTTAAAATATAATATCAGTTGAAACTATTTTCTTTAAAAATCCACTGGCACATTTTTCTGCTCACTTTCTGTCTGCATTTCCTCACCGGGGCTATGTGCTATCCGGGGACATTTTGGTCACCATCAATTCCCTTTCCTGACTAATCAACCTGGCCACCTGCTTGAATTTCATGAGCATCTGACTCAGACCACGGCTCATCTTCCTCGATATGCAGACGTTGCCAACAAGCCCAGGGTGGTTATTTTTACAAGCTAGTCGTTGGAACTGATCAGCCCGTCCAGTCATGGTCGTGAACCGGGTCACTCCAGGGACACAAGTAGAAGAAAGGGGAAAAGGGTTGTGCCAGGCTGAGCTATGGACAGGCCACTGAACTGCGACTTCCAAGAACTTAAAAATCGTTGATTTCCTATTTTTTCCTCAAAAGTCACTCTTTTGAGGAAAAAATAGGAAAAGATTCTGATTCCTTAAGACTTATTTCTGGCATCTATTTTGTAGGAGGAAATGGAGGGAACATAGTTTGCAGTCTCTGCCTCCCTTTCATTTCTATGTCTCTAGTTACTCACGCCAATCACTTTGCTGAGAGCTGATGAAGGGTTGAGGTGGAGGGGAGCTGAGGGTGGTAGAAACATAAATGAATTCCAGTCCTGGTAGGCAGACTACCACTGCACTTAGGGCTGGCAGTGTCCCCAGTCACACCATCTCTTTTATGGGTCCCTGTTCTGTGAAATGCTCAAAGCTTTTCTGTATATCCCACGATATTGGACACATGGCCAAGCATCTGAAGGGCTGCTTGAGTTACATTGGTTTAGTAATCGTCTACTTCATTTCTCCAATTATGAAGTGAGTTTGCATAGATTTAGTTGGTTTCTGAGATACTAGGCCTTGAGGTGTTACAAAGTAACTTTACTTGAATTCAGTAGATTTTATATTTTTTAAATATTCCCCTCCTACCACCCCCCAATTAATCATTTCAGTAGTCAGGGACAATCTGTTATATAATACAGTCTCTTCAGCAGCAGAAAGGACAACAGTTAATGATTGATAGATCAGGATAGACGTTGAAATTTTGAAATCGGAGAGTGTGATCCACAAGGTGACATACACACTTAGGTCTCTTTGTTTTAAAAATGTATTTTTACTTAAATAAACATATTTCTTTTTTTAGTCTCGTGTATTATTAAGGCAACATTAACACAAATTACCAAGAGGTATGGAACTTAGGTTGACTTCACATTTGAAATTTTGACACTAATTTGAGCATTTAATATTTTGAAACGTTTTCTGGTCACATACAAAAAACTAAGTTTGGATGACAAATCTGAGGAAATAAAGAAAATTCACAAAGGTCCTTGTCACAATTTTTTCTTGAGAAAAAGGGCACTGCCTAGTTGAATTTCTTAGCTCTAAAGACGAATTTGGTGTGACAGCTATGGAACTGGGTTAGCTGAGAAAGCCTGAGGGTTAAGTGAGAAATCTTGAGGTAGATGAGTTCTTTGAAATAAAGCATTCCATAAAGGAAGGACAGTCTACTTATTATCCATGCACACAAAACTTCCAGGAAAAAGTTACAATCATTTATTCCTATACATCCACAGAGTGGTGGATTGTCCATTGGGTTGACTGGTTGCTTTTTCCTCTCTCTCTGATTTAGATACAATTATCAATATATCCCCTCTTCTATCATAGGGTAGGGCCGTTATCCATCTGGGGAATCGGGCACTACAAGGCCTTACTGGAGGGGGAAAGACTGACAAATGAAGTGTTTGAAGGTCTCCCTGAGGAAAAGAACACGGTAGTGATGGCATCTCTCCTAAGGCTGCTTGGAAGGCAGTGGGGCAGGTGCACAGAGGCGACAGGGGTATTTCCAGGAGAGGGCTGGCTAGCTGCCCTCACAATGTCCTCACGGTGAGACTGTCTCAGGGAATGAATCCACCGCTTGCCAGGGAATGACCTCAGACTTCTGAGCTCTGAAACTCATCAGTAGGTCAAAGTTCCTTGGATTTAGAGATATACAAAACTAAAAAGATCGTGAGGTAGAAACACAGAATGCCAGTCTATTAAATTTTAAAGAGAAATATAACTATCAAGGAGACCTCACATTCAAGTCAATCTGACCAGTACAAACTACACGGAGAAGTTTACTTTGGAGAAAAGGAAACAGAACAAGGGGAATTAAAAATTGTATGAACCAGATATACAGCCAGCATCAACTCTGACGCCTGCCATGTCCATCTCCATAATATGAATACACTGGCCAGGTAGACTGGATAAATCCACTTCTTGGGCATGCACAACTCAGATTTGCCCATGATTTTCGTGGGACTTTCTAAATCTCTCTCTACTCCAAATTACAGTGGACTTATTCCTCACTTTAATTTTCAAAGAACGATCTTACTTTCCTTATTTCCAAATTTTTGAGGTCTATTCTTCTGGACTGTCTGCAAGATATATGACCAAAAGATTTAGAGTCAAATTCTGGAACATAGCAGCAGTGAAATGCATCTGTGATACCCACACAGTCAAAAGGCACAACTCAAATAGCACCAGACCCTGAAGAGATTGGGAATGACCACAGACCAGTTTTGTGATGGATGGCGTATATCCTTTTTTTTTTTTTTTTTTTTTTGCGGTATGCGGGCCTCTCACTGTTGTGGCCTCTCGCGTTGCGGAGCACAGGCTCCAGACATGCAGGCTCAGCGGCCATGGCTCACGGGCCTAGTCGCTCTGTGGCATGTGGGATCTTCCCGGACCGGGGCACGAACCTGCATCCCCTCCATCGACAGGCGGACTCTCAACCGCTGCGCCACCAGGGAAGCCCGATGGTGTATATTCTTTTTTTTTTTTTAACATCTTTATTGGGGTATAATTGCTTTACAATGGTGTGTTAGTTTCTGCTTTATAACAAAGTGAATCAGTCATACATAAACATATGTTCCCATGTGTCTTCCCTCTTGCGTCTCCCTCCCTCCCACCCTCCCTATCCCACCCCTCCAGGCGGTGTATATTCTTGATCCAAGGTGGATGGCCACTGTTGGCATGCTTACCACTGAGGAAAATTCTCCAAGGATGTGGAAGTCTTGAAAATTGTTTCCCCACATTCCTCTCTATGATCTACAGTGAAAACTTCCTCCGGATATTAAGTCACCTGCTGTTATTAACAGCCATAATTAAACACAGAACTTTTTGTACCACCATCCTTCTTTCCTTCTTCCCTTTTTTCCTCAGTGGAGTGGGCTTGGGGAGAGTAACTGAAGCTAGATTGGAGATCTGTTCGCAGGCCACAGTAATCAGATATAATTTAAACAAACCCTTTAAATGATCAGGATTCTCTTTGTTCCCAGTCTCACTACAAACTGCTTTGTGTACTTATGACGTTTCTTAAAGACAAAAATTCTTCTAAAATCCTCATCAAATCACCTCATACCAAGCTGGAAGACTTGATTATGTAGGTGAAATTTACCTCAGAAAATGTGTCATAGTCAGTATAACTTAAATCAAGGCAGGGAATTTTAATTTTTTTGACCCTCAGCACCTTATCACTCTTTTGTTAATCAACACTCTTCCATTTTCTTGAAGCTAATTTCAGTTTGAGTGGTTATCATTCTGTGAGGAAATATGATTCTGATGAAACCAGTGCACATAACTAAGACCCATCCAGTGTTTTGAAAGAGCAACATTTACATGTGTTTGCAAATACTAAAGTCTGATCTCCAGATTATCTAAATCCGTAATTTCAGATCATTCAAAGCAAACAGTCCTACCCCAGGAAATCCTATTTTGCAGGAAATAGAGCAGCACTGAATATTTTCATATTGCAATTTATGCTGGGTTTTCTTTTGTTTTGTCTTTTAAATTTATTTTATTGAAGTATAGTTGATTTACAACGTTACGTTAATTTCTGCTGTACAGCAAAGTGATTCAGTTACACATATAGGCATTTGTTTTGTTTGTTTTGAATTTCAAAGTAGGAATCTAAGCAATGCCTTCCAGAGGTCAGTGAACGTACTGTACGACCAAGAGATAGTAGAGCACAGTGGTCAGGTACACCTGCATTAGCGCCAGGCAATTTTGGTTCAAATCACAGCTCCACCACTGACCACTTCTCATCCTCGGGCACCTTGCTTACCATGTCAAATTATATTTTACTCAACTATAAAGTGGGGGAAATAATAATGTCTGTCCTACGGGGCCATTCTGTGTAGCAGATACCAATAAATGCCTACCCAGCAGCCATTCACATCTTCCTTGTTAACAGAACACAATCCTCTATGAATACTGTGAGCAGGTTGGCCCTAGCTTTAGACCCATTGGGTACATCTTGATTCGTTTTAGCCAATCATGGGGGTTTCTTCTTCTTTTCTAATAATTGACTAGACAACGATATGTAGGATAAGCCTGCTAGGATGACTTCTGGGAAACGTTTTCTTTCCCTTCACATTTGTTTGTAGAGATGTGATGTCAAAAGCTTCTGCAACCAACTTGCTACCATGAGAAAAATTAGTGGATAAGCTGAGAGTGTTAATGCAGAAAGATGGAAAGAACTCCCAATTATATAGCAAAAGTAGTATTTGTAAGATTAATAGCAGAAGTTCTGAAAATCACTTGGGAGCTTGAGAATTTAGATGGAAGTACAATCTACAACATCCATTCATGATAAAAACTCTCATAAAAGTTGGTATAGAGGGAAAACATCTCAACATAATAAAGGCCATTTATGACAAACCCACATCTAACATCATACTCAATGGTGAAAAGCTGAAAGCTTTTCCTCTGAAATTAGGAACAAGATGAGGATGCCCACTCTCACCATTTTTATTTAACATAGTATTGGAAGTCTGAGCCACAGACAAGAAAAAAGAAATAAAAAGCATCCAAATTTTAAGGGAAGAAATAAAACTGTCACTATTTGCAGATGACATGATGCTATATATAGAAAACCCTAAAGTCTCCACCAAAAACCTATTAGAAATTATAAATGAATTCAGTAAAGTTTCAGGATACAAAATTAATATACAGAAATCTGTTGCTTTATTATACACTAATAATGAACTCTCAGAAAGAGAAATTAAGGAAATGATCCCATTTACAATCACATCAAAAAGAATAAAATACCTAGGAAGAAACTTAACCAAGGAGGTAAAAGACCTATACTCTGAAAACTATAAAACATTGATGAGGGAATTTTAAAACAATACAAAAAAAAAATAAAGGAAAGATATCTCATGTTCTTGGACTGGAAGAATTAATATTGTTAAAATGTCCATACTACCCAGAGTGTTCTACAGATTTAATGCAACCCCTATCAAAGTATCCGTGGCATTTTTCACAGAACTAGAACAAATAATCCCTAAAATTTATTTGGAAAGACAAAATAACCCAAATTGCCAAAACAATCTTAAGAAAAAGAACAAAGCTTGAGGTATTAAGCTACAGTAATCAAAATAGCATGGTACTGGCACAAAAATAGACACATAGATCAATGGAACAGAATAGAGATCCCAGAAAAAAACCCCTCACATTTATGGTCAATTAATCTATAACAGGAAGCAAGAATATACAGTGGAGAAAAGATTATCTCTTCAATAAGTGGTGCTGGGAAAACAGGAGAGCAACATATAAAACAAAGAGATTAGAACATTTCCTCACACCATATACAAAAATAAACTCAAAATAGATTAAAGACCTAAATGTAAGAAGTGAAATGATAAAATTTCTAGAAGAGAACATAGGCAGAGCACTATTCTTTTAATTGAAGTATAGTTGATGTACTATATTATATGTTACAGGTGTACTACATAGTGAGTCACAATTTTTAAAGGTTAGACCCCTTTTATAGTTATTATAAAATATTGGCTATATTACCTGTGTTGTACAATATATCCTCATAGCTTATTTATTTTATACATAATGGTTTGTACCTCTTAATACCCTACCCCCTTTGCCCCTCCTCTCTTTCCCTCTTCCCACTGGTAACCACTAGTTTGTTTTCTATATCTGTGAGTCTCTTTCTTTTTAGTGTATTCACTAGTTTTTTTTTTTTTTTTTAGATTCCACCTATAAATGATATCATACAGTATTTGTCTTTCTCTGTTTGACTTATTTCACTTAGCATAATACTTTCTGAGTCCATCAATGTTGTTGCAAATGGCAAAATTTCTTCCTTTTTTATGGCTGAGTAGTATTCCATCATATGTATCACATTACATCTGTCAAAATGGCTATCAACAAAAAATCTACAAATAACAAATGTTGGTGTGGATCTGGAGTAAAGAGAACCCTAGTACACTCTTGGTAGTAATGTAAATTGATACAGCTGTCATGGAAAACAATATGGAGGTTCCTCAAAAAATAAAAAATTGAACTATTATACAATCCAGCAATTCTACTTCTGGGTGTTTTCCCCAAAGAAAACAAAAACACTAGTTCAAAAAGATATATGCACCCGTATGTTTATTGCAGTACTATTTACAATAACCAGGATATGGAAGCAAACTAAGTGACTACGAATAGGTGAATGGTTAAAGGAGTGGTATATATATATATATATATATATATATATATATATATATATATATATATATACACATACATATATTGGGTGGGCCAAAAGTTTTGTTCAGTTTTCCCCATAAGATGGCTTTAGTAGCACTTAGTTGTCCTTAACTTCATTTGAAACAATTTTGTTAGACAGTCTGTGACAGCTGTCATAGCAGCATGCATTTTTAAAAAAAGACATAAAAATTGGTGAATTTTTGTGTAGCCATTCTAATATTTAAGACGGAAGGAAAAAAAGCAACATTTTTGGCATATTATGCTTTATTGTTTCAAGAAAGGTAAAAATGCAACTGAAAGTCCCAAAAAGATTTGTGCAGTGTATGGAGAAGGTGTTGTGACTGATCAAACATGTCAAGGTGGTTTGCGAAGTTTTGTGCTGGAGATTTCTAGCTGGATGATGCTCCACGTTTGGGTAGACCAGTTGAAGTTGATAGTGATCAAATCGAAACAATAACTGAGAACAATCAACGTTATACCAGGCAGGAGACAGCCGACATACTCAAAATATCCAAATCAAGAGTTGAAAATCATTTGCACCAGCTTGGTTATGTGAATCGCTTTGATGTTTGGGTTCCACATCACTTAAGCCAAAAAAACCTTCTTGACCGTATTTCCGCATGCGATTCTCTACTGAAACGCAATGAGTACGTTCTGTTTTTAAAACAAATTGTGATGGGTGATGAAGAGTGGATAGTGCACGACAATGTGGAACAGAAGAGATCATGGGGCAAGCGAAATGAACCACCACCAACCACACCAAAGGCCGTTCTTCAGCCAAAGAAGGTGATGTTGTGTATATGGTGGGATTGGAAGGGAGTCCTCTATTATGAGCTCCTTCTGGAAAACCAAATGATTAATTCCAACAAGTACTGCTCCCAAATAGACCAACTGAAAGTGACACTCAATGAAAAGTGTCCAGAGTTAGGACACAGAAAACGCATAATCTTCCATCAGGATAACACAAGACCACATGTTTCTTTGATGACTAGGCAAAAACTGTTACAGCTTGGCTGGGAAGTTCTGACTCATCCTCCGTATTCACCAGACATTGCACCTTCGGATTTCCATTTATTTTGGTCTTTACAAAATTCTCTTAATAGAAAAAACTTCAATTCCATGGAAGACTGTAAAAAGCACCTGGAACAGTTCTTTGCTCAAAAAGATAAAAAGTTTTGGGAAGATGAAATTATGAAGTTGCTTGAAAAATGGCAGAAGGTAGTGGAACAAAATTGTGAGTATATTGTTCAATAAAGTTCTTGGCGAAAATGAAACATGTATCTTTTATTTTTACTTAAAAAAACTGAAGGCACTTTTTGGCCCACCCAATAGTAGCATAGGGGTATGAGATTAAGAGACACAAATTCCTATGTATAAAATAAATAAGCAACAAGGATGTATTGTACAGCACTGGGAAATACAGACATTATTTAATAATAACTTTAGATGGAGTATAATCTATAAAATATGGAACCACTATATTGTACACCTGAAACTAATATAATATTGTAAATCAACTATACTTCAATTAAAAAAATATATATTCTAAAAATTGTTCCTTCTTAGTCCTGTAGAAATTGCATTTTTAACATTAAAAGGAGGGTGAAGAGGCTGACCTTTGAATGAGAAGCTAACAGATTTGTCTTTTAAAAACAGCAATGACTGGAACCTTATGAATAAATTATTATATGCTCTATACTTCTTTCCCCGAAGTTGTCAGGTATCTTAAAAGGTAAATTAATGTTGGTTTAGGAAGTATAAAGTGAGTCATAGGAAGAGAATCTGGTTCAATAATCTTGAAATGTATTAAATGTCAAAGATGATAATTTAAGCCCTTTTTTTTCTAGTTTTTTAGGGCAGCAACCCATTATCTAAATACTTTTAAGAGGCAAAGCTGGCTACTGACATAGAGTGATTCAACAACATGAATTTGCTCACAGAACTTATAGCTATCAATATATGGAGAGCATTCCAGAATGTGAATGCTACAAACCTGTCCTCATTTTCCTCCCTTCCCACTCCTCAGACGGACGAGTGTTTTTGACTCGTTTGCTGAAAGCCTGACATAATATATACCTTAAATAATTTACCAACTTTGAGTCTACACTTCAGACTTAAACTGAGCCAAACAGACAACCTATACACACAATAAATGGGACTGTTGTACACAATATTTGGGTGCATGCAGGATGCGTATATATCCAAAATATTTAATAAGCATTATGGCATGAAAACTGATGATCAGAATGAATGCCAGCTATAGGCTGAAGCAGGGTCCTGGGAGGCCTGTACTGTTTCAGGCATTAACCCTTCCAATTTTACCTCACCAGCAGATGGGAGGATCCCAGGTGTGGATCTGGGGGTGGCTGGAGAAGGGGTGCTGTTTACCAACTGGTGTGAGACTATTTCAATAATTTAGAAAACAGTGTGGCCACCCTGAAGCATATCAAGTAAATATCAGCCCTGAATATGGAAACTTATCTTTTTTAAAAAAAATTAATTAATTAATTTATTTATTTTGGACTGTGTTGGGTCTTTGTTTCTGTGCGAGGGCTTTCTCTAGTTGTGGCGAGCAGGGGCCACTCTTCATCGCGGTGCACGGGCCTCTCACTATCGTGGCCTCTATTGTTGCGGGGCACAGGCTCCAGACACGCAGGCTCAGTAGTTGTGGTGCACAGGCTCAGTTGCTCCGTGGCATGTGGGATCTTCCCAGACCAGGGCTCGAACCTGTGTCCCCTGCATTAGCAGGCAGATTCTCAACCACTGCACCACCAGGGAAGCCCCGGAAACTTATCTTTTGACTGTCAAGGAAACTGACTCAGAATATAGTTTACTTGTCCCAAGTCATTTCCAGTCAGTTACACACCCTGGGCTACATCCCAGGTCTCTTGACTCCTAATCCTCTACTCTTTTCATCAAACTAAATATTACAGAGGGAAAGTTAAAACAAACAAAACTGAGGAACTAAATTTTAAATTTCATTTAATTTTTTTTTTTCAAATAAATTGGGGCATATTCATTTAATGGAATACTATATAGCAAAGGATATGAACAAACAAGTTAACATACCACAACATGGCAAATGTGATAAACAGTTAAATAATAAGGCTGTTAAAAGATTAAATGAAGATTAAATTAAATTATCCCTATGAAGTGCCCATTATTTGGACTCCAAGTATCTCAAGATACCAACTACACCTCACTATACAAATGTATCATGGTTACATTTCTTTCATTTTTTTAAACATCTTTATTGGAGCATAATTGCTTTACAATGGTGTATTAGTTTCTGCTTTATAACAAAGTGAATCAGCTACATATACATATATCCCCATATCTCCTCCATCTCCCTCCCTCCCACCCTCCCTGTCCCACCCCTCTAGGTGGTCACAAAGCACCAAGCAGATCTCCCTGTGCTATGCGACTGCTTCCCACTAGCTATCTATTTGACATTTGGTAGTATATATAAGTCCATGCCACTCTCTCACTTCGTCCCAGCTTACCCTTCCCCCTCCCCGTGTCCTCAAGTCCATTCTCCATGTCTGTGTCTTTATTCCTGTCCTGCCCCTAGGTTCTTCAGAACCATTTAAATTTCATTTCATTTTAATTAATTTACATTTATGTCTAAATATTCACATGAGCTTAGCGGCTACCATTTTAGTGTGGGTATACAGAGAGCCAGAGAATGATGTAGATGTGAAGAGATGGCATGAGTTACTGACAGTAGACAGAAGAGAGTCGTTCTCTTTCCTAAGGTAACTTATATTCCTCTTAGGCTTGTTTCAGCTTTGGGAATTTATACAATATTTTAATAATGAATTTCTTTGCTAAGGCATCTGGAAAGGCATCTAGCTTATCACTCATTTCTTTGGAAATTAGTGTTAGACATTTTCAATTGTGTTAGACATTTTCTGTCTTGTTTATCACAAGAAACATTTTAAGTGTTCATAGCTTCAGTGTTATGCCCATCCTTTCCTTGCGATGGCCGACTTCTTGCTTACTTCTTGCAAATATCCAAGCATATTTGCACTAGTTTCCACATCTTTGAGGAGCCCTCAAGTCAGCTTTGCAGATATGCAGTGAGTCAAAATCCAACAATTCTACCAGCATAGTATTGCACACCAAGGAGATTATCTTCTAGAAAGATTTAAAAGTCCAACAGATATGCCACAGAGGGTTAGATAACATCAGTGCTTAGTAACTAGGAGTGGTGAGAACCACAGATATTTCATAGACAGTACACGATGTTTCATCTTGACTCTAGGTCATAGCTTGAACTAAAAAAAAGAAAAAAAAATTAGAAAAAAGGATTACCTTAATATTCCTTTCTCCCCAGCCTCTCCTTCTGTGGTTAAGAGATCCTAAACCTTCTGCTCTAACCCAATAACAATACTACTAATAATAGGTAGAAACAATGGATATTCAAAATATGTTATCAGGCTTTGGGCAAAACACTCCTAGAAAATAGAAGGAAAAGGTTTATTTACTCCTAAATTTGAGGAAATAACCTCTAATTAATTAATAGCTTTAAAGTGATATTGAAACATGAATTCTGAAAGCCTGTTCATGCTTATTTCTCATTAAAATGCATTTCAAAACACATCCCATTATTCTTTGGGGGCTAATGAATTCATATTTAAGACATGAACACAAAAGCATCTCCCAGGCTTCTGAGAAAATATAAAAATGCACCAGTTGACAGTTTGCCTAAATGGAGCACAATTATCACCGAGTTGCACAGCACTTTTATCTGTCTTGTCACTGCAGGAAATCTCATTGTGTATGTGACCTGAATACATACAACCCAGTGGAAAATTCCGTAAATGCAGAGTAGCCTAAGAGCATCCAACAGCTGCCTTGCTTTTTTTTTTTCAAAATCAAACACAAGGGATTGCTGGAGATTGCTATTCTCCCTAAACCACTGGGCCATTTTAGAATTCTCTGCCATTTTCATCTACCCATATTAATTCTTAAACAGTATCCACTCAAACTGCTGTGCTTCAACCCTGAGGAATGTAAATACTGAGGTAATTATGAGCCATATTTTCCAGGGGTGCACATCTAAATGATTATCTGAAAGTTAAATGTTAACGTCACAAAATAAAGAGGTAAAACAGAGTTAATGTATGTTGCCCATAGTTAATATGCTAAAATAGAGCAAGCAATCTAACATTGCCAGGAAATTTCAATGCAGAGACTAGAAGTGCTTTTTCATTATTTAAATATTACAGCGCAGTAGATATATTTTATTTGTATCAGCCTCTCAGACGGACTGGAGAGACAAAGCGTAAGAGGCAAAGGGATTAGAAGAAAATATGTGGAGACTGGATGGTTGGACAAAGTGTGTATGTCCGATTGGGCAGGGGTGTGGGGTGAAAATGACTCAGGGCACAATCCTCATTGTAAATCTGTCAGGAGTTCAAGGGCAGCAAGGAAGTCCTTTGTCCTGTAGAAATTAGCCATGCACTCAGTCTGTGGGCCCCCTCCTTCTCTGGGTCCCATTCCTCTCTTCCTCTCTTCTCTACCCCACCCCTCCTTTAAGCCAATTTGAACAAATATCAACTGTAAAGTTTGTAATGACCCTAAGTGCATCCCAATTTATATTCATCATCTATTATGGAACTATACTGTCAGGAATTTTATAGAATCTGGTGATTCTATAAAATCGGATTGTTATGGGTTGAACTGTGTCCCCCAAAAAGATTTGCTGAAGTTCTAACCCCCAGTACCTCAGAATGTGACCTTATTTGGAACTAGGGCAGGTACAGCTGTAACAAGTCAAGAAGAGTTCACTCTGGGGTAGCGTAGACCCCTGATCCAACATGACTGTTGTCCTTATAAGAAGACAGTGGCCACGTGAAAACACAGAGATTCACAGGGAAAATGCAATGTGAAGATGGAAGCAGAGATTGAAATGATGCATCTACAAGCCAAAGAATGCCAAGGACTATCACCAGAAAATAGGAGAGAGACATGGAATAGACTCTCCCTCAGAGCCCTCAGAAAAAAAACTAACCCTGCCAACACCTTGATTTTAGACTTCTAGCCTCTAGCACTGTGAATCAATCATTTTCTGTTATTTTAAACCACTCAATTTGTGGTACATTTTTATGGCAGTCCTGGGAAGCTAAGACACTAATGTTTGTAGAAACCTTAAAATTTCTCCCTCTAGATGACAATTATATCCATAACCTAATAACAAGAATGACTGCCAACATTTACTACTTGCTGTATACGTGCCAGACACCATCAAGTTTTCCTCCCCAGTGCCTGCCCCGTCACCCCTACAGAGACCAGGCTTCCCTTCACCCCTTGACTCAAGCATCCAGAGATCCTGCTGTTGGTGATAGATGGTCCAGTCAGTAGTCACAGTTCTGAGTCTCTAGTATGCAGTTCTCAAAATCCCCAAGAATTCCTTTGTGGACTCTAGTTCATGTATGCGATTCCTCCTTAAAGAGAGACCTACTAAGAAGTTATACAGTCAACTGAACATTGGATTGGGGAGGATGAACTCAGAGTCAGGCGAGTTAGTCAGAGGAATGAAATACCTAATGGCACCAGACACATCACAGTGAAGATAATCTTTGGGCTGCAGTGTTGTCATCTTCTCTGGTCAGGCGAGCACGAGCTAAGATGTTGGTACACTTTGCAGAGCTCTCTAAACTGACCAACCTCTTTCTGAGAGTAACATTTTCCCTTAATTGTATTAATATGCTAATTAATCAAGCTCCAATTGTTTTATGTTAGTCCAGGTAGCAGATGTCAAGATGGGATTAAACTTGCATGGATTTTAATGGGGGAAGGAGCCAGGGAAGGCTGGGAAGGCCATTGGACCACAAGACAAGTCTGACCCCGAATGGAGAAAGGGAGAGAAGGGAGAATGGAAGACTGCCACACAGGCTAAGGAAGTTCATCCAGGCCACTGGGGGAGGGGGTGGGGGAGCAGTAGGACGAAGTGATTAGAGGCAAAGTGGGCTGAAGGAGGAATTCCCCTGACTCCCAAGAATGGATCTGCCTTCGTGTTCCTGCCTGGCTCAGTGATTGGCTGGAGCAGCCTGTGGGCGGGAAGATAGGCCCTTGGTTAATTACACACCCTGTAGTTGGAGGTCTTCTGTGGCCCACATGCCACACCCTGGGAGTCACTCTTCTTCTTTAAGGGGACTGACTGCCCATCTTGGTAGTGTTTTGATTTAAAATGTAACTGCCAGAAGCAACTTTGCTTCTCATTTCTTGGAAGAAAGCTCATTGTGGCAGGACTTCCAAGTATTCATAACACCTATCTTGTTTAAGTCCATGCCCCTATTACATATGTAAACACACACTTATATACATATGTTTAAGATATGCTACCACATTTAAAAAAGAGAGACGGCCATTGAGCTGAATAGTTCCTGAGAAATGGAACTTTCTCAGACCCATAGTGGAATAGCTCTTAAGTGGAAGGATGCTGTTTTAGTGCACTGCATTATAGCCATTAGACTCACACAAATGCACATTCACGATAACATCTCAAGGTGAATAAATGATAAGCTTTGTACCTTGCAGCATAGATCACATTTAATGAAACACCTAGCTGGCTCCAGAGAACACCTGACTTCTCTTTAATAAGAACAGATGTTGTCTCCAGAAATAATTTCCACAATGCTCAGTGCTGAGGACAGGTGAAACAAACAACAGTGCGTGTCATTTTTACAACACCATCCAAACAGCATTTGAGGAGTATGCTGAGTACAGCTCACTCTGCCTGGTTGGTGAACATTGTGAAGAGAAGATGGGTGAGAGCACAGGTGTGCATGTGGATTCAGCCAGACCAGAACGACTGTCCATCCGGACCTTCTGGGAATGGATTGCTCCTAGAAAGACAGGAAATACACAATAATAAAGAGGCGAGGAAGGCAGTGAAGAATGCCATTCACAGTATAAGAATCTTCCATTGCTGTTTAGTGCAGTTTAATCCACATAAAACCACTTTGACCTAATGATTACTTTTATGAAATTAATGTGAAAATACCATTTCAACAATTAGACTTCCTCTGTGTTTTTCCAGTTTTTTTCCATTCATAGCTTGTTTGGAATATTTTTCAATGATCTGATATAATGCAAAGAAATCCGACCCCCCAAAAAGCAAAAACATTTTGAGCCTCTCTTTATCTAGGAATTAGTCATTCTCCTAGTTTCCCAAAACACTTAAGTTTCAAGTTTACCTCAAGTTCATGAACAGGGAAGGCAGGTTAGAATAATAGTAATCCAAATAATTGGAAACTTCAAATAATCAGATTTTTGTTTTTCACTGTCGGCACTCTAATTTTATGGGGAAATGACAGGTAAACAATCATAACAACTTCTAAAGTGATGTTAGTATTCTTAGACATCTTCAGTTGCTTAGAGTTAAACATTGTTCTTGAACCATACCACACTTTGAATATTTATTCGAAAGGTTCTATTTGCTAAGGCAAGAAATAAAATGATATATTTCATCAATAATTTTAGTAAGAGAAGACACAAAAAGTATTTTGGCATTTAGAGAGTTAACTCTTTGCAAAGGGGAAAGTAGAATAACCAGAGTTCCTCATTTAGTTATCGTAGACTTCTCTCTGCTTCTCAACACACACGGAAAATACCTGGCCTCTTACACACTGATGCAGCTTTACATCTCAAGTCCATGAGCACTGAGGCAGTTCCTAGGAGGCCAAATAGCACCAGCAGCCTCCTCTCTTCCTATACCCACCTGTAGCTCCCATGGTCATCCTGAGTACGATGAATCAGAGAAATTCTTCTAGGTACCATAGTTTAATTCAGAGGATAGAGGCTGGAAAAACAGAGCTGACAAGGAAAAAGGAGACGACTGCAGTGTTTCCTGGGCTCTCAAGGCAAAGACTCCCAGGAAGAAAGGAAAGCTAATCCTGCTGGCATCTCTTCCTCTTTGACACAGACACATCCCTACACTGTATGCTGCACCATTGTCACTTCTTTTCTCACTGCTGCCCTTGAGGTTCGTTCAAACTGGACTAGGTACATAGAGTGCTTATGAACTAAAGAGGACACATACTGAATGAATGATCTTGAGTCACATCTTTGTCTAGGAAATCATCTTTGGGTCCCATGATTTATTATGGAGGTGCTCAATAAATGTTTGTTGACTAAGTGCATGTGTCCATGCCACCTACTGACATGAGGCTTAATTCTGATTGTTAGATGACTTATTCCCCTTTGCTTCTGAATCATTTCCTCTGCAGAGTTCAGGGATCCTAGGGTGCTAGGAATTGCCACTTTAGGAATTAAATAAGACCATCCTGAACTCAAAGAAGTCTGGAAAACATCTATAGAAGCTTGGATTTTTCCATTCTGTATCTTGGGCTCATTCCAATTTTGTCAATGACTTTCAGTTATTCTCCTAAGTGTCCATCTGTCAGCTCTATTGGTGCCTTAAATGAAATTCTTTTATAGGTGAACATACAATATGTGTGCCAAAATCCATCAGAAATTGAAGTACTATGGTGAGAAAGTAAATTACTAGGAAGTTGGTGTGGGTTTTTTGGTTTTGTTTTGTTTTGTTTTGTTTTTAGGTAAAAAGAGTGTGCTTGTTGTTTAATGTAATGCTCTGTATATACATGATTGTCTTAAAATGTAATAACTTTTAGACAGATTTCAGATTTTTATTTACATGTTTAACATTCATGTGGCTTGACTTGAATCCAGATCTTTGAACCTCTGGTCCTCACATGCCAAGAATGGGGCAGGACAGGAGACTGTCTGTGGTTGGAGACTCTAATGACCCTTCCCCATTCTGCTGCATTCACACTTCCTTCATCGCCTCGAGTTTGCCTCCTAATTCCTCCTTATGCTCAGAGCCAACAGAGCCTCTTTAACCTCCATGCCCTGGTGTCATCTTCCTTGAGAACAGCATTATTGTAGGTTCAAGTGCTGTTATGGGTTGAAGAACTGTGTAGCAGAATGTTGTAGTGCTTAATGCAACTTACACAGAGATATTAAACACTGATGAGTCAGTAGGAAAATATTCTCTGTCAATAGGAAAATATTTTGCAAAATATGGATCCACCTAGATAGATTTCTTTAATAGGATTAAATCTGTTTGATAACAAGGTTATGTGGGTGCTTTATAAATCAAAACCCTCTGAACGACCTTCATGTACACTTCTTTCACATCCCATAGTTTCTGACAATACCTTGCACACTTCTCAGAGCATAAGGACTGAAATCATATCCATTGGTGCTTCTTACAAGAGCAGTGGTGATTTTGGGGGGAAGTTTTAAAAAAATATATAATTACTACTCATTCATTGGAAAATAAATTGAAGTTAAGAAATAGAAGAAAATTAAAATTCTCATAACTCCACCACCCAAGAATTAACCATTATTGGCATTTTGTCTGAAAACTTTTGAGACTTTTTCTATGCATATATGTATGTATTTTCCAAAGATGGGAGCATATTGTACATACTCTATACAGATACCTTTAACGTAATTCTTGCACTTAACAATTTATCAAGATATTTTCCTATGTCAATAAACATTCCTATGTCAATATCATTTTTAATGGTGGCATAGAATTCCTTTGGATAGAGGTATTCTAGATTCTACAGTTAGGCTGTCTTTAAAAACTCACTCCTATAAATAGCACTGCCATAAACTTCTTCAGCTAAGTATTTGTTTTCTTAGGATTAATGATTTCCTTATGATAAATTACTAGATGTAAAAGTGCTGGTTCAAAATGTATGGATACCAAGGGGGAAAGGGGTGTGGTGGGAGGAATTGGGAGACTGGGATTGACACATATATATTATTGATACTATGTATAAAATAGACAACTGATGGGAACATACTGTATAGCACAGGGAACTCTACCTAATGCACTGTGGCAACCTAAATGGGAGGGAACTCCAAAAGGTAGGGGATATCTGTATGTGTATAGCTGATTCATTTTGTTGTGCAATGGAGGCTAACACAACATTGTAAAGCAACCATACTCCAATAAAACTTAATTTAAAAAAATGCTGGTTCAGGGGCTTCCCTGGTGGCACAGTGGTTGAGAGTCCGCCTGCCGATTCAGGGGACACGGGTTCGTGCCCCGGTCCGGGAGTATCCCACATGCCGCGGAGCGGCTGGGCCCGTAAGCCATGGCCGCTGAGCCTGCGCGTCCGGAGCCTGTGCTCCGCAACGGGAGAGGCCACAACAGTGAGAGGCCCGCGTACCCCAAAAAAAAAAAAAAAAAAAAAAGAAGGTAAGGAAGAAAGGAGGAAACATGGTGTAGTAGATCAAGTGGAGGGCTCAGCAAAGGTAAGACAGGGCAGCGGCCAGGGCAGAGAAGGCAAAAAGAGTTATATACTATTCCCGTGGTGACAAATATCAGAGGTGACAAAGAATGGCTAACAACTGGGGGAAGGAGGAGAAAGGTGCACGCACATGTTTTTCTAAATTTCGTTAATATATTCTTACCCATACTTTAAAGAAGAGGAAAATGGCAAATGAATAAATTTTAAATGCTCAGAAAATGTAGGTGTTCATCCTGGGTCCTGGGTGAACACCAGGTTAGTGAACACAACTCACAGAGGCAGTGGGGCTGGGAAAAGGAGACAGTGCTGGGCGTTCACATGTTTTCAACTTAATGTCAGTTGACATTATTCCTCTCCCTTTCCCCTGTCCCTCACTAGGAAAGGGACCACTGCTGATGGCCAAACCATTGCATGTTCTCTTTCTGTACACTTCCCTCTTGTGACCTCTCTTTACAGTGAGGCCTAGAGGGGACCCTGCTTACAATCCTGGGGGTCAGGGCCCCAGACTGAGAAACAAAAACAGGAGATGGAAGCCTGGGAAATGAGCTTAAATGAGAACAGAGGAGTGCAAAAGAAACTAAAATACTAGAGGAAAGCAAAAACAAAATAAAACAGAACTGAGACAACAAACGTTTAAAAAATTATCTTTTTTTTTGATACATGCATCCCAGTGTTCATTGCAGCACTGTTTACAATAGCCAAGATGTGGAGGCAACCTAAGTGTCCATCGACAGATGAATGGATAAAGATGGGGTACATACACACAATGGAATATTACTCAGCCATATAAAGGAACAAAATAATGCGATTTGCAGCAACATGGATGGACTAGAGATTATCATACTAAGTGAAATAAGTCAGACAGAGAAAGACAAATATCATTACGATATCACTTATATGTAGAGTCTAAAAAAAAGATACATATGAACTTATTTGCAAAACAGAAACAGACCCACAGACATAGAAAACAAATGTATGGTTACCAAAGTGGAGGGGGGAAGGATAAATTAGAAGTTTGGGATTAACGGATACAAACTACTATATATCAAATAGATAAATGACAATGTCCTAGTGTGTAGCACAGGGAACTATATTCAATATCTTGTAACAGCCTATAATGGAAAAGAATCTGAAAAAAGAATATATATACACATATATATACAGTATATATAAAACTGAATCACTTTGCTATACATGAAACTAACACAGCATGGTAGATTAACTGTATTTCAATAAAAAAATAAAAAGACTGGACAGACTCATCAGGGGCTCACAAGTGCAGCAGAGGAGCACAGAGAGGTGGAGGGTTTGAAGTAGGGTCCAGACTTTGAAAAAATTGTCTTTTTGTTGATGAAACAAAGTTATATTAAAAATATCCTTCCTAGAGAAAATTAGGGGAACACTAATATCCTCTAAATAAGGAGATTCCTTGTCAATCAAATATTTTCTAAACCCAGCACTTCTTAATTTACAATACTTCAACGGGAAAGACAAGCCAATGATTTGGGATGTTTCTTTTATAATAAGATAGGATATGACCAGTAACACTATTGTTACATTTAACAATAGTGATAGCTTATATAAATTGAGAACTTGCAAAGTGCCAGGAAAAGCATTAAGTATCTTTACTTATTACCTCATTCTATAGCTGAGGAGACTGAGTCACAGAGTGTGAAGAAATCACCCATAGACTCATACAGTGCGTGATAGGTAGAGCAGGGCTTTGAACGCAAGCCCTATGAGGCCAGGGTTTATGCTTCTAACTTTTGTACTGCACTGATCACCACACAGAACAGCATCATGTGAGTGAAAACAGCTAATCGACTAGCCAGTCCCACCTCCTCTGACATGCTTTGTAAAGATTTTTTGTTTCAATGAACACACAGTGATCTCCTATGAAACTGATTTTTTAGAAGTATTATTGCATATTGTGGGTTCCCAAAAAGTGCCAACCAAATAAGAGCAGCTGTTCAGAGTGTTTTGATTATATCTGTATGAATAAAAGGAGAAGTCTTTTCATGATTTTACCCTAAATATCTTCCATGAAGGATGTTGGCTACTACCAACAATCTTTCCTAAAATGAATCCCACTTTTTTCATTGAGGTAGAGTTGAATTACAATAGTGTGTTACTTTCAGGTGTACAGCAAAGTGATTCAGTTGTACGTATGTATCTATTCTGTTTCAGATTCTTTTTCATTGTAGGTTATTACAAGATATTGAACATAGTTTCTGGAACTAGAGAGTAGGTCCTTGTTGTTTAAAAATGAATCCCATTTTAAATACTCAAATAACCTAGAGTAAAAATAGAAAAACAAAAGAAGTGTGACAGTTAAATTAGCCTATTTGATTTGCCTTGAAAACAAATGAATAAGAGTGCAAAAAGCTAGAGGATTTCTCTGTGTTCTCCACGTGGGGGCATAGTTAGTCCTCTGAGTACTTAGGAACAAACCTGTAGTTCTGAGGGAGGGTGTATCTCTCAGACAAGGGAAGCACCAGAGCAAGGAACAAGGATGAGAGAGCAAGACCAGAAAATCCTGTAGAAACATCAGCTGTGTTGGGGACGGGGGTGGGGAGTGGGGTTAATGATTTTCACTAATGGCTCCTGAGTCCTCTAGTCCAGGGGTCCCCAATCCCTGGGCTGCAGACTGGTAGCAGTCCTCGGCCTGTTAGGAACTGGACCGCAAAGCAGGTGGTGAGCGGCAGGCGAGCGCTCCCCATCACTGGCATTACCGCCTGAACCATCCCCAACCCCCCTGCCCCCGGTCCATGGAAAAATTGTCTTCCATGAGACCGGTCCCTGGTGCCAAAAAGGTTAGGGACCACTGCTGTAGTCCATCCTCACAGGCCTGTGCAACATTCCCCTGGGTTGGCAACAACGGTGACCAGACTTCAGATACTGACAGGGCCGTTCTCTATTTTTACAGAAGTTCTTGTGTAAAAACAATCGCAACACTGCTGCTGTCCTTTGCCCACAGCAAGGATGAGTGTGCTCTTCTTCGCCTTGAAGACTATCCATTCTGGGTCTCTTCTCCCCAGTCTGGGGGATAGCTCTTCATGAGACACACAAGCAACTGTGAGGTGATGGAGTGTGAGCCCTCACAGGATGCACACCTTTTAAAATAGCCTGGTGACATCATTCCATAGCCATTTCCCAGGTTGGGGCAGAAAATATTTCCAGAGGAAGATAAAGATAACAAACAAAAGGTAGATAGCCACTTTAGCACAGAGTAAAGCCCCAGGGCAGGAGAAAGACCAAGGTCAGGGAAGCTTCTATTTTCCATTCCTCTCTCCCTCCCCTAATAATAGTTCTGAAACCCAGTATCTACATTTTCTTTAGAGCACCAGGGACACAAGCATTTTCAAGAGAAACAAAGTCGGAGGTTTGTTAAAGACACCAGAGCCTGAGGAAGACTCCTGGGTGAGAATGACAAATACCTCTTGACATTTGTTTATTTTCTGCCTCCAAAATCTTCAACATGTTTATCTCAAGAAGTGCTGAGGGATGCCCTTCCTCCCCTTTGCAGGATAATGGAGATTTGGGTGATGCTCTACTCCAATCACTCCTACACCTGCCCCTATTGTTACCCAATGCCCTGCTCATTACAGCAGGTGGATTGTGGTAAAGCAGTTCATACTCAAGTTCTGACAGTAGATGTCAGGACTAACCTTGCTCATTTTGTTTCCACATCTGCTTTAACAGAAGCAGAATTCAGGTTATTTGTCCACAACAGGAAATATCTAAAATAGTACTTTTAAAGAAAATACATCATTAGACGCTTACCTTAAAAAAAATCCAGGAGATTGGTTCAATATGGCTGAGCAGAAGGAAATGCACTGACTCCCTCTGGTGAGAGCACCAGAATCACAACTAAGTACTGAACAATCATCGACAAGAAGACACTGGAACTCACCAAAAAAGATACCCCACATCCAAAGACAAAGGAGAAGCCACAATGAGATGGTAGGAGGGGTGCAAACACAATAAAATCAAATCCCATAACCACTGCATGGGTGACTCACAAACTGGAGAGCAATTATACCACAGAAGTCCACCCACTGGAGTGAAGGTTCTGAGCCCCATGTCAGGCTTCCCAACCTCGGGGTCCAGCAACAGGAGGAAGAATTTCCAGAGAATCAGACATTGAAGGCTGGCAGGATTTGATTGCAGGACTTTGACAGGACTGGGAGAAACAAAGACTCCAGTCTTGGAGGGCACACACAAAGTAGTGTGCGCATCAGTACCAAGGTGAAGGAACAATGATGCCATAGGAGATTGAATCAGATTTACCTGATAGTGCTAGACGGTATCCTGCCAAGGCAGAGTGTGGCTGTAGCTCACTGTGTGGACAAGGACACTGGTAGCAGAAGTTCTAGAAAGTACTCCTGGGTGTGAGCCCTCCCAGGGTCCATCATTAGCTCCACCAAAGAGCCTGTAGCCTCCAGTGCTGGGTTGCCTCAGGCCAAAAAACTAACAGGAAGGGAACTCAGCCCACCCATCAACAGACAAGCGGATTAAAATTTTACTGAGCTCTGCCCACCAGAGCAACACCCAGCTCTATCCACCACCAGTCTCTCTGATCAGTAAGCTTGCACAAGCCTCTTAGATAGCCTCATCCACCTGAGGGAAGACAGCAGAAGCAAGAAGAACTACAATTCTGCATCCTGTGGAAAGAAAATCACATTCACAGAAAGATAGATAAAATAAAAAGGCAGAGGACTATGTACCAGATGAAGGAACAACATAAAACCCCAGAAAAACAACTAAATGAAGTGGAGATAGGCAACCTTCCAGAAAAAGAATTCAGAATAATGACAGTGAAGATGATCCAGGACCTCAGAAAAAGAATGGAGGCAAAGATAGAGAAGATGCAAGAAATGTTTAACAAAGACCTAGAAGAATTAAAGGACAAACAAACAGAGATGAACAACACAAACTGAAATGAAAACTGCACTACAAGGAATCAATAGCAGAATAACTGAGGCAGAAGAATGGATAAGTGACCTGGAAGACAGAATGGTGGAATTCACTGCTGCAGACCAGAATAAAGAAAAAAGAATGAAAAGAAATGAAGACAACCTAAGAGATGTCTGGGATAACATTAAATGCAGCAACATTCACATTATAGGGGTCCCAGAAGGAGAAAGGACCAGAGAAAATATTTGACAGGATTATAGTGAAAAACTTCCCTAACATGGGAAAGGAAACAGCAACCCAGGTCCAGGAAGCACACAGAGTCCCATGCAGGATAAACCCAAGGAGAAACATGCCTAGACACATAGTAATCAAATTGGCAAAAATTAAAGACAAAGAAAAATTCTTAAAAGCAGCAAGGGAAAAATGACAAATAGCATACAAAGGAACTCCCATGAGGTTAACAGCTGATTTCTCAGCAGAAACTTTACAAGCCAGAAGGGAGTGGCATGATACACTTAAAGTGATGAAAGAGAAGAACCTACAACCAAGATTACTCTACCCAGCAAGTACCTAATTCAGATTCGATGGAGAAATCAAAAGCTTTACAGACAAGCAAAAGCTAAGAGAATTCAGCACAACAAAACCAGCTCTACAACAAATACTAAAGGAACTTCTCTAAGTGAGAAACACAAGAGAAGAAAAGGACCTACAAAAACAAACCCAAAACAATTATAAAATGGTCATAGGGTCATACATATTGATAATTACCTTAAACGTGAATGGATTAAATTCTCCAACCAAAAGACACAGGCTTGCTGAATGGATACAAAAACAACACCCATATATATGCTGTCTACAAGAGACCCACTTCACATCTAGAGACACATTCAGCCTGAAAGTGAGGGGATGGGAAAAAATATTTCATGCAAATTGAAATCAAAAGAAAGCTGGAGTAGCAATACTCATATCAGATAAAATAGACTTTAAAATAAAGAATGTTGCAAGAGACAAGGAAGAACACTACATAATGATCAGGGGATCACTCCAAGAAGAAGATTTAACATTTATAAATATATATGCACACAAGATAGGAGCACCTCAATACATAAGGCAACTGCTAACAGCTATAAAAGAGGAAATTGACAGTAACAAAATAATAGTGGGGGACTTTAACACCTCACTTACACCAATGGACAGATCATCCAAAATGAAAATAAATAACGAAACACAAGCATTAAATGATATTTTAGACAAGATGGACTTATGTGATATTTATAGGACATTCCATCCCAAAACAGCAGATTACACTTTCTTCTCAAGTGCACACGGAACATTCTCCAGGATAGATCACATCTTGTGTCACAAATCAAGCCTCAGTAAATTTCAGAAAATTGAAATCATATCCAGCATCTTTTCTGACCACAACACTATGAGATTAGAAATGAATCACAGGGAAAAAAATGTAAAAAACACAAACACATGGAGACTAAACAATACATTACTAAATAACCAAGAGATCGCTGAAGAAATCAAAGAGGAAATCAAAAAATACCTCGAGACAAATGAAAATGAAATCACGATGATCCAAAACCTTTGGGGTGCAGCAAAAGCAGTTCCAAGAGGTAAGTTTACAGCTATACAATCCTACCTCAAGAAACAAGAAAAATCTCAAATAAACAATCTAACCTTACACCTAATGGAACTAGAGAAAGAAGAACAAACAAAACCCACAGTTAGCAGAAGGAAAGAAATCATAAAGATCAGAGCAGAAATAAATGCAATAGAAACAAAGAAAACAGTAGTAAAGATCAATAAAACTAAAAGATGGTTCTTTGAAAAGACAGACAAAATTGATAAACCATTAGCCAGACTGATCAAGAAAAAGAGGGAGAGGACTCAAGTCAATAAAATTAGAAATGAAAAGGGAGAAGTTACAACAGACACCGGAGAAATACAAAGCATCCTAAGAGACTACTACAAGCAACTCTATGCCAATAAAATGGACAACCTGGAAGAAATGGACAAATTCTTAAGAAGGTATATCCTTCCAAGACTGAACCAGGAAGAAATAGAAAATATGAACAGACTAATCACAAGCATTGAAATTGAAACTGTGATTAAAACTCTTCCAACAAACAAAAGTCCCAGACCAGATGGCTTCACAGGTGAATTCTATCAAACATTTAGAGAAGAACTAACAACCATCCTTCTCAAACTCTTCCAAAAAATTGAAGAGGAAGGAACACTCTCAAACTCATTCTATGAGGCCACCATCACCCTGATACCAAAACCAGACAAAGATACTACAAAAAAAGAAAATTACAGACCAATATCACTCATGAATATAGATGAAAAAATCCTCAACCAAATACTAGCAAACAGAATCCAACAACACATTAAAAGGATCATACACCATGATCAAGTGGGATTTATCCCAACCTGTAATGATTCTTCAATATATGCAAATCAATCAATGTGATAAACCACATAAACAAATTGAAGAATAAAAACCATATGATCATCTCAATAGATGCAGAAAAAGCTTTTGACAAAATTCAATACCTATTCATGATTAAAACTCTCCAGAAAGTGGGCATAAAGGGAACATGCTTCAACATAATGAAGGCCGTATATGACAAATCAACAGCAAACATCATTCTCAATTGTGAAAAACTCAAAGCACTTCTAAGATCAGGAACAAGACAAGGATGTCCACTCTCGCCACTATTATTCAACATAGTTTTGGAAGTCCTAGCCATGGCAATCAGAGAAGGAAAAGAAATAAAAGGAATCCAGATTGGAAAACAAGAAGTAAAACTGTCATTATTTGCAGATGACATGATACTATACATAGAGAATCCTAAAGATGCCACCAGAAAACTACTAGAGCTAATCAATGGATTTGGTAGAGTAGCAGGGTACAAAATTAATGCACAGAAATCTCCTGCATTCCTATACACTATTGATGAAAAATCTGAAAGAGAAATTAAGGAAACACTCCCATTTACCACTGCAACAAAAAGAATAAAATACCTAGGAATAAACCTACCTAGGGAGACGAAAGACCTGTATGCAGAAAACTATAAGACACTGAAGAAAGAAATTAAAGGTGATACCAACAGATGGAGAGATATACCATGTTCTTGTATTGGAAGGATCAATATTGTGAAAATGACTATACCACTCAAGCAATCTACAGATTCAATGCAACCCCTATCAAATTACCAATGGCATTTTTTACAGAACTAGAACAAAAATTTTTAAATTTGTATGGAGACACAAAAGACCCCGAATAGCCAAAGCAGTCTTGAGGGAAAAAAACTGAGCTGGAGGAATCAGACTCCCTGACTTCAGACTATACTATAAAGCTACAGTAATGAAGACAATATGGTATTTACACAAAAACAGAAACATAGATCAATGGAACAAGATAGAAAGCCCAGAGATAAACCCACGCTCCTATGGTCAACTAATCTATGACAAAGGAGGCAAGGATATACAATGGAGAAAAGACAGTCTCTTCAATAAGTGGTGCTCAGAAAACTGGACAGCTACATGTAAAGGAATGAAATTAGAACACTCCCTAACACCATACACAAAAATAAACTCAAAATGGATTAGAGAGCTAAATATAAGACCAGACACTATAAAACTCTTAGAGGAAAACATAGGAAGAAAACTCTTTGACATAAATCACAGCAAGATTTTTTTTGATCCACCTCCTAAATGGAAATAAAAACAAAAATCAACAAATGGGACCTAATGAAACTTAAAAGCTTTTTCACAGCAAATGAAACTATAAACAAGACGAAAAGACAACTCTCAGAATGGGAGAAAATATTTGCAAACAAATCAATGGACAAAGGATTAATCTCCAAAATATATAAACAGCTCATGCAGTTCAATATTAAAAAAACAAACAACACAATCCAAAAATGGGCAGAAGACCTAAATGGATATCTCTCCAAAGAAGACATACAGATGTCCAAGAGGCACATGAAAAACTGCTCAATATCACTAAGTATTAGAGAAATGCAAATCAAAACCACAATGAGGTATCACCTCACACTGGTTAGAATGGGCATCATCAGAAAATCTACAAATAACAAATGCTGGAGAGAGTGTGGAGAAAAGGGAATCCTCTTGCACTGTTGATGGGAATGTAAATTGATACAGCCACTATGGAGAATAGTAAGGAGGTTCCTTAAAAAATTAAAAATAGAATTACCATATGATCCAGCAATCTCACTACTGGACATATACCCTGAGAAAACCATAATTCAGAAAGACACATGTACCCCAACGTTCATTGCAGTGCTTTACAATAGCCAGGACATGGAGGCAACCTAATTGTCCATCGACAGAGGAATGGATAAAGAAGATGTGGTACATGTATACAATGGGATATTACTCAGCCATAAAAAAGGAACAAAATTGGGTCATTTGTAGAGACGTGGATGGACCTATAGACTGTCATACAGAGTGAAGGAAGTCAGAAAGAGAAAAAAAAATATATTAACGCATATATGTAGAATCTAGAAAAATGGTACAAATGAACTGGTTTGTAAGGCAGAAATAGAGTCACAGATGTAGAGAACAAATGTATGGACACCAAGGAGGGAAAGCGCAGGTGGGAGTGGGGGTTGTGGGATGAATTGGGAGATTGGGATTGACATGTACACACTAATATGTATAAAATAGATAACTAATAATAACATGCTGTATAAAAAAATAAAATAAAATTCAAAAAAATGTTAGGAGAGTAAATCCTGAGTTCTCATCACAAGGAAAAATTTTTTTTCTTTTTCTTTAATTTTGTATCTCTATGTATCTTTGTATCTTTAATTTTGTATCTCTATGAGGTGATGGATGCTTTCTAAACTTCCTATTGTAATCATTTCATGATGTATGCTAGTCAAATCGTTATGATGGACACTTTAAACTTATACAGTGCTGTATGTCAGTCATATCTCAATAAAACTGGAAGGAAAAAAAATACAAATTTCTTCTTGGGAAGGAAGAGGTAAGAGGATTTGTCCACATTTATGGAGACGTGTAATGCAAAGGGAAAACCTTGCCAAATTTCAGATAGCTTTTCTCTTCATCAAACTCCCAGATTCATATACTTCTCAGTATGTGCCTGAAGAAAGTAAAAGACAAAGCTTGGAGTTGAAAGGAGAAAATTGTTATTTCATTATATCAAAATTACATCTCAGGATTTGACAGGGCTAGCTTTAATTATGTGTTTTCTTTTTTAATAGACGATTTTTGGGGGCAGGTTTAGGTACACAGAAAAGTTGAGTAGCAGGTACAGAGGTTCCCCACATCACTCCTTCCCCACCGACTGCCCCCACCCCTGCCATGCAGAGCCTACTTTACAATCAACATCCTGCACCAGTCTGGCACACCTGTCAAAAGGGGTGAACTTATTTTATCACATCATTATCACCAAAGTTCACAAAGTTCACTCTTGGTGTTGTACATTTTATGGGTTTTGACAAACATAATGACATGTATGCCGCATTACAGGATCATGTAAAGTAGTTTCACTGCCCTAAACATCTCTGTGCTCTGCCTATTCATTGCTCCCTCCCTCCAACCCCTGGCAACCATTAATTCTTTTACTGTCTTCAAACCTGTGCCTTTTCCAGATTGTCATATATCTGGATATCATACAGGATGGAGCCATTTCAGACTGGCTTCTTCCACTTAATAATAGGCATTTTAAGGTTTCTCCATCTTTTCATAGTTTGATAATTCATTTCTTTTTACCACTTAATAATATTCCATTGTCTGGATGTACCATAGTTTATTTATCTATTCACCTACTGAAGGCCATCTTGATGACTTCCAAGTTTTGGTAATTATGAATAAAGCTGTTATAAACATCTGTGTGCAGGTCTCTGTGTGACCATAAGTTTTCAGCTCATTTGGGTAAAAAATGAGGAGTTACCATATGATCCAGTGATCCCACTCCTGGGCATATCCAGAGAAAACTCTAATTCAATAGAGTTTTATAGATTTATAGTTTTATAATCTATAATAGATTATATCTTGGGTCACAAATCAAGCCTTGGGCAATTTTTTTTTTTCAGTACGTGGGCCTCTCACTGTGTGGCCTCTCCTGTTGTGGAGCACAGGGTAAGGTTTGTTCAGTGGGTTGTGTAGGCTTCCTGGTGGAGGGGACTGGTGCCTGTGTTCTGGGTGGATGAGGCTGGATCTTGTTTTTCTGGTGAGCCAGACCATGTTTGGTGGTGTGTTTTGGGGTATCTGTGAACTTATTATGATTTTAGGCAGCATCTCTTCTAATGGGTGGTGTTGTGTTCCTGTCTTGCTCATTGTTTGGCATAGGGTGTCCAGCCCTGTAGCTTGCTGGTGGTTGAGTGGAGCTGGGTCTTAGTGTTGAGATGGAGATCTCTGGGAGAGCTTTTGCCATTTGATATTACACGTAGCTTGGAGGTCTCTGGTGGACTAATGTCCTGAACTTGGCTCTCCCAACTCAGAGGCTCAGGCTTGACACCTGGATGGAGCATCAAGACCCTGTCCTCCTCATGGCCCAGAATAATAGGGGGAAAAAAGTAAAAGAAAGAAAAAATGAAATAAAATAAAATTATTAACATAAAAAATAAAGAAAAATTATTAAAAATAAAAAAAGGTAATAAAAAAAGAAGAAAGAAGAGAGCAACCAAACCAAAAAACAAATCAACCAGTGATATCAAGTGCTAAAAACTATACTAAAAACAAACAAACAAAAACAAACGGACAGAGGGAACCCTAGGACAAATGGTAAAAGTAATGCTATACAGACAGAATCACCCAAAGAAGCATAGACATACACACTCACAAATAGAGAAAAAGGAAAAAAAATATTTGTATATATTAAAAAAAAAAGAAGAGAGCAACCAAATCAATAAACAAATCTACCAATGATAATAAGCTCTAAATACTAAACTAAGATAAACATAAAACCAGAAACAAATTAGATGCAGAAAGCAAACCCCAAGTCTACAGTTGCCCCCAAAGTCCACCGCCTCAATTTTGGGATGATTCATTGCCTATTCAGGTATTCCAGAGATGCAGTATACATCAAGTTGACTGTGGAGATTTAATCCGCTGCACTTGAGGCTGCTGGGAGAGATTTCCCTTTCTCTTCTTTGTTGGCACAGCTCCTGGGGTTCAGCTTTGGATTTGGCCCCGCCTCTGCATGTAGGTCGCCCTCTGGTGTCTGTTCTTCGCCCAGATATTAGGGGGTTAAAAGAGCGGCTGATTAGGGGGTTCTGGCTCACTCAGGCTGGGGGGAGGGAGGGGTATGGAATGGGGGCCTGTCTGTGGCTGCAGAGGCCGGCATTTCAACAGCCTGAGGTGCGCTGTTTGTTCTCCCGGGGAAGTTGTCCCTGGATCACGGGACCCTGGCAGTGGCGGGCTGCACAGGCTCCAGGAGGGGAGGTGTGGATAGTGATCTGTGCTCGCACACAGGATTCTCGGTGGCTGCAGCAGCAGCGTTAGCGTCTCATGCCCACCTCTGGTGTCTGCACTGATAGCTGTGGCTTGTGCCCGTCTCTTGAACTCGTTTAGTCAGTGCTCTGGATTCCCTCTCCTCACACACTCCAAAACAATGGTCTCTTGCCTCTTAGGCAGTTCCAGACTTTTTACTGGCCTCCTTCCAGGCTAGCTGTGGCACACTAGCCCCCTTCAGGCTGTTTTCACGCAGCCTACCCCAGTCCTCTCTCTGGGATCTGACTTCCGAAACTGGAGCCTCAGCTTCCAGCCCCCACCCGCCCCGGTGGGTGAGCAGACAAGCCTCTCAGGCTGGTGAGTGCTGGTTGGCCCTGATCCTCTGTGTGGGAATCTCTCCGCTTTGCCCTCTGCACCCCTGTTGCTGCGCTCTCCTCCATGGCTCCGAAGCTTCCACCTACCCATCCCCCATCTCCATCAATGAAGGGGCTTCCTAGTGTGTGGAAACTTTTCTTCCTTCACATCTCCCTCCCAGAGGTGCAGGTCCCATCCCTATTCTTTTGTCTCTGTTTTTTTCTTTTGCCCTACCCAGCTACCTGGGGATTTTCTTGCCTTTTGGGAAGTCTGAGGTCTTCTGCCGGCATTCAGTAGGTGTTCTGTCAGAGCTGTTCCTCATGTAGATGTATTTCTGACGTATTTGTGGGGAGGAAGGTGATCTCCATGTCTTACACCTCCATCATCTTGAAGGTCCCTAGACATTTATTCTTCTCTGAGCTTCCTGGATCTATAGTTTGATATCTGACCTTAATTTGGAAGAAATTCTCAGTTATCATTGCTTCAAATATTTCTGTCCCTTTCTCTGCATCCTCTTCTCTGGTATTCCCATTATGAGTACGTTACACTTTTTGTAGTTGTCCCACAGTTCTTGGAAATTGTTTTCTGTTTTACTTTTTGTTTTTTCCAGTCTTTTTTCTCTTTGCTTTTCCACTTTGGAAGTTTCTATTGACATATACTCAAGTTCAAGCTCAGAGATTGTTTCCTCAGCTGTGTCCAGTCTGCTAATGAGCCCATCAAAGGCATTCTTCATTGCTATGACAATGTTTTTGATCTCTATCTTTTCCTTTTGACCCTTTCTTAGAATTTTCATCTCTCTGCTTACATTGCCCATCTGTTCATACATGTTATTCACTTTATCCATTAGAGCCATTCGTATATTAATCATAGTTGTTTCAAATTCCTGGTCTAAGTCTGACATCCCTGCCATATCTGAGGCTGGTTCTCATGCTTGGCCCATCTCTTCCAACTGTGTTTTTACCTTTTAGTGTTCTTTACAATTTTTTGTTGAAAGCAGACATGATGTACTGGCCTTTAGTGATGGTAAGGTGTGGGGAGGGGAACCATTCTTTAATCCTCAGTCTTTTAGTGAGCTTATACCTCTTAAGCCATGAACTTCAGAAGTCCATGTCAGTTTCCCACACCCTCTTAGGCAGTCAAGATGGCTAGAGTGGGCTGGAGTTGGGTATTTCCTTTCTCCCACATGCAAGGCTAGAGATGAATATTTCTCTTCCCTCAGATAGGTTAGGCTCTGCTAAAACCCCAATAGTTTAAGCTCTGGTAAAATAATTTCTTTTGTCTGTAGACCTTGTTAAGAAGAAGAGAATGCTCTGGTAAATTTCAAATGTTTATTTTCTCCTCCATCTGTGGGAAGCACTAGGGGATTTTCTCTAATCTTCATTGTGAGAACTCTTGCAGGTAAAATTCACAAAAATGTGGGTGCTCCCCTATGACCAGGTCCCTCCCTGTGGAATTGCCCACACTGAGCTTCGAGAAATTTGTCAGTTACTGTGTAAGTTTTCCTCCACTGACACAGGTTCCTGAGGATGTTTTTGCTTTTGGGTTTTTGCTCTTGTAAGTTGTGATTATCTGTATCTGCCCATCTGTGTCTCCAATTTTTGGTGCAGCACTTTGCCCTATGATCTAACTTGTCTGATAGATCTAAGAAGAGCTGTTGATTTTTCATTTTGTTCAGCTTTTTACTTATGGTTAAGATGGAGTGATGACTTCTAAGCTCTCTACATGCCAGACAGGAAACCGGAAGTCCTAATTATGCTTTTAAAACATTTGCCCTGCTCTTTCTTTGTGTCTCCATTGTTGAAATATTTACTCTGAGAGGCATCCTTACAAATACCAAGTTCTTCTGTTAATTTATTTATAGAGAGTTTAGTTAACAGTGATTACAGGTTAACAGGCCATTAATGTGGGAAGTGATCTTAGAAACCATCCAGTCCAACCTTATTTTTTACGTGAAAAACTAAAAGAGGTCTAGAAAAATTGTCACTTGATCAAGGTCATTTAGCTGGTTAATGTAAAGCCAAATCTCTTGGTTAGTCTGATGCTTTTTTCACTAAAGTCCACATCTCTCAGTTTTTAAATTGTTAATTTGCCAGTCTCTCTACTTGGATTGCGTGTATACACAGTCCATTGTCTTATGTGGAAGTCTGACTTAATCTCAAAGAAATGTCTGATTAGAAACAGTTTTTTATTGCAGACTCTACTGTTTAATTACTTAATACTTATTCCCTACCTCTGCCCCAGCTTTGTAGCATCCTGCCTCCCTCATGTCTCAGATGATGGTGATCCCACCCTCAAGGCAGACACTGTTTAGTCTAAACCCAACCTGGAAATCCTATGTTCGTTCCAATGCTTAGTTTAGGAATGAACATGTGACCCAATTCAGGACATTGGGACATAGGGGAAGGAGTTTCTGAAAAAGATCTCTTTCTTCCTAGAAGGTAAAAACGAGAAAAGATTGTTGCTACATCTGGATGTGAGGTCTAGATGCCCTTTTGGGACTATAAGGGGACCTAGCCAGAGGGCAAATGTGACCCACTAAGGAAGGTGGAACAGGGAGATGGAAAGAACCCAGATCTTTGAGGACATTGTTAAGCAGCTGGACTTCCTGTTATATTAGATGATAAATTCCCTTATTGTTTAAACCAGTTTAAATTGAGGCTTTACGTTACTTGTAGACAAAGTTAACCTAATGGAAAACTGTTATCAAATGCATATTATCTTATTTCTAAATTTATCTTAAATGTATACTTTGCTTAAATTTAATATAAACCTAATCCCTAAACATAGTGTCTGGTCAACAATAGAATATTTTCAGGGGAATCTAAGTCCTGTCTAATTTCTGTGCCTACTAATCATGACCAGAGTTCTCTATTCTTTCAGGTCCAGATGTTACAAGCTGATAACCCACTGCCCCAAAATAGGCCTGCCAATTTTGGATTGTTCTGGAGAATTAAATGACTTTAACTCATACATATTCTCTCCATTCCCTGTTATCTTGTGTTCTGCTGTTTTACACATTTATATTACTTGCTCAGTCCTTGAGGTATCTGTATTTAGACCCTGATAAACTGTTCTTCCCAAAGATGCTTTTAAAAAAAATCTCCGCCCCCAATGCCCTTCACTGTAATAAGTTCCATAAATGATGGGCAGCTTAGAGTATCTGTATCTCTAGACACCAGGCTCTGAATAGGCCAGTGGCTATCAACCCTGGCTACACATCAGGATCAGCTGGAGAGAGCTTAATGTCCTGATGCCCAGACCATACCCAAGAAGAAGTTACTCAGAATCTCTGGGAGTGGGATCCAGGCATCAGTGATTTTCCTTTAATTTAAAAATATTTTTAAATTTTGAAATAAGATAAAACTTATCAAAAAGTTGCAAAAAGTATAAAGAATTTCTGTATATCATTATTCCAGATTCTCCACAGTACCTTTATCATTCTCTTCCTCTACCCCTGGCCCCCCCCTTTCTATCTCTCTCTGAATATATATATTTCTCTATATATACACATATTTCTTTTCTGAAACATTTGAGAATGGTGTCAAAGGTGTGATGGTGCTCTACTTCAAAATATTTTAGTGTGTATTTCCTGAAAACAAGAACATTCTCTTAAATAATTATAATACAGTTATCAAAATCAAGAAATACAGAAATCGAGAAAATCAAGAAATATGATGATTGTCATATTATCTAATCTAAAAACTTTATTCAGATTTCTCCAAATGTCCCATGGATGTCATGTTTCTGATCTAGTTTCTAGTCTAGGATCCTATTCAAGATCATCATTGCATTTAGTTATCATGTCTCTTTAGTCCCCTTTAATATGGAATTGTTCTTCATAGTTTTCATGACGTGAAAAAATTTAAATAACAGACTAGTTATTTTGTAGAATGTTACCCAATTTGAGTTTTTTGATGTTTCCTTATGATTAAATTCAAGCTCTGCATTTTTTGCAGGAACAACCCAGAGTGATGCTATGTCCTTTTCAGTACATCATTACAGGAGGCAAGTAACAGGCATCTATATTTTGTAACTTTCCCCATATGATTCCAACATGTGCCCAAGGTTGAGAACTACTCATTTTGGCCAAGAATATATAGGGTCCTTATTTTTGAAGCTGAATATCTTTCTAACAGGTGGGACCAGAAAGTAACCAGGAAACAATCTTTTACCTCTACAAGGGGCAAATCAAACTAACAAGTCAAATGGTGATGTCAAAATGTTGGGAAGAGGGCTTCCCTGGTGGCGCAGTGGTTGAGAGTCCGCCTGCCGATGCAGGGGACACGGGTTCATGGCCCGGTCCGGGAAGATCCCACGTGCCGCGGAGCTGCTGGGCCCGTGAGCCATGGCTGCTGAGCCTGTGCGTCCGGAGCCTGTGCTCCACAACGGGAGAGGCCACAACAGTGAGAGGCCTGCCTACCTCAAAAAAAAAAAAAAAATGTTGGGAAGCTTGATGATAAGACTGAAGGGAAGATGCAGGATGAAGGAGTAATGAGCTGTCTTCATGTTCTATCCAGTTTAAGGCTGTTTCTTAAATTGGTACTGAATACATTACATTCTTAAAATGTACTGCAGTGCATTTGGGTCCTGCCTTCTATCATCTAGTCCTTCCACACTGAAAAAACCTTTCTCAACTCTGTGTTCCCATAGGACTGTGTTCCTTTCAAGTTGTACTTACCATACATCCCCTTGTCTTTAATGTACTTACCTGTTTTCCCCCACTAGATTGCAAGTTTCCTGGGAGCAAAAACTTTATCTTACTAAAACGTTATCTCCCACATTATATTGATGATTGTATATTATTAGACATTCAATGAGTGCTTGCTAAGATAGATTAAAGGAGGTTGCTAGCTCATGTTTTCTTTTATTTTTATTTTTAAACAAGAAGTTTATTTAAAAAACAAAATACTTGATTTGAAGGGAAAACTATCTAGGACTCATTTCTTTTAGCATAATTTATCCCTGTTTGAATATAGATTGCCCTACATATAATAGTTACATACAAAAACATTATGATTGTCCTTTACAATATCAGATATTAAAATGGTATGCAAGGATTTTTATGTTGTTTTTGTCTTTTTTTGTTCAACTGTGAGAGCAAAATAACTTACTGGAATATAAAGGTAAGAGCTGAATGAACGTGCCACTAATGGAGAAAGGGGGTATTTCCACAGAACCAGTATTTTTTTTCCCCATTCCATTTCCATTAGAGGTTGATCGAAACATACCTTTGGCCACTTGATTAAAAAAAAAAAGCAATATGCATGTGCACATACGCCAGTTACTTTATCTGTGGTAAACAGTTTCATTCAGCCAATATTGAGCATCTGCTATGTGTCAGGCAGTATTTTGGGCTCCGAATCACATATAGAGCAAAACAAAGATGGTTGCTCTCAAGGGGTCTATCTTCATTCCCAGGAAAATGACAATCTTACCATTCTTTCTCTCGTCTATCCCTGTCCCTCTCCACTGGCAATTCCTATGCTATGGAAAATTGTTGTAATTATACTTCATCATAATGACCTTTTGTTGAAGTTACCATATGTTAAATCCAATGGGCCTTCCTCTGACATAACAGTTTTTCCCCAGTCACCAGCTCTGAGCTAGAAGTGAAACTGCTATAAATTATCCTTGACATTCAGAGAGGGGAACTAGGCAGTCTTCATATCCCTGGTAAGGATCAATCTAATTTGTCTAGATTTGTCCAAGATTTAAGTCATGGTGAATGTAAAGATTCCTTCCTAATTGCAGACAATTTATCTTTGCCATTATCAAATAGCTATGTAATGCTTTACAAAAATTGAGCTGAACTCTCTGGGAATGATCCCAGAAGATAATATTGTCAAATTATAATGCAGAATAACAAAATTATCTAAATAGTCACATTGAAAGCATTTTAATAATATGTATACACAAGACTGATTCCATCAAAGTCTCTCTTTAGATGTACTCCAAATTCTTAATCTGAAAACTATTTTATTTACTTTCTTGACTTGTTTAAATATGAAAGTTAGTTTTTTAATGGACCTGAACCACATTAGGTAAAAATTTATCTCAGGGCTTCCCTGGTGGCGCAGTGGTTGAGAGTCCGCCTGCCGATGCAGGGTACGCGGGTTCATGCCCCGGTCCAGGAGGATCCCACATGCCGCGGAGCGGCTGGGCCTGTGAGCCGTGGACGCTGAGCCTGCGTGTCCGGAGCCTGTGCTCCGCAACGGGAGAGGCCACAGCGGTGAGAGGCCCGCATACTGCAAGAAAAAAAAAAATTATCTCAAAAAATATTTTCTGTCTTCCTCTAATAAAGATCTAGGGTAGGACTTCCCTGGTGGCCCAGTGAATAAGAATCCGCCTGCCATGGCAGGCGACGTGGGTTCGATCCCTGGTCTGGGAAGATCCTACATGTCGCAGAGCAACTAAGCCCATGCACCACAACTACTGAGCCTGTGCTGTAGAGTCCACATGCCGCAACGACTGGAGCCTGTGTGCCACAACTACTGAAGCCCTAATGCCTAGAGCCTGTGCTCCACAACAAGAGAAGCCACCACAAGGAGAAGCCCGTGAACTGCAATGAAGAGTAGCCCCCACTCGCCACAACTAGAGAAAGCCCATGCACAGCAATGAAGACCCAATGCAGCCAAAAATAAATAAATAAAATTTTAAAAAATCTTAAAAAATAAAGATCTAGTGTAATGCTGTCCAAAAGAATTCTGTGATGATAAAAAAATGTTCTAAATCTGTGCCACCAGCGGTCTGTAACAATGAGCATTTAAAATGGGTCTAGAATGATAGAAAAACTGACTTTTAAATTCTTTTTAATTTTAATTAATTTAAAATTAAGTAATCACCTGTGTCTAGTGGTTACTGTTTTGGACACTGCAGATCCAGGGCTTCTAGGCCCTAAGAGCCATGAGTTCTAGCTCTCCCTATGAAAAAGTTAGGAGTCCAAATTGCTATCATAGCCTCATTGCCTGTGGAGTAAAGCAGAACCATCAAAAGACATAAAGGAGGGCTTCCCTGGTGGCGCAGTGGTTGAGAGTCCGCCCACTGATGCAGGGGACACGGGTTCATGCCCCGGTCCGGGAGGATCCCACATGCCGCGGAGCGGCTGGGCCCGTGAGCCATGGCCGCTGAGCCTGTGCGTCCGGAGCCTGTGCTCCGCAACATGAGAGGCCACAAAAAAAAAAAAAAAAAAGACATAAAGGAATCTTTCCCTTCACCTCTGCATAGGGCAGAGGTTGGGAAGAGAGATGGGATTTCTGTGTTTGTATTTAGCTTTATGGGGCTAAAAAGAAAGAAAAATTAAATATCCACAAACCACCACCTTTCCATGAATCCATGAAATACATACTTTGTTTAATACAGAGAATTATAAGAACACCTTTCTTTCTGACGTGACATAGACTCAAACAATTTCTGACTTTGCTCAGATGGAAGAATTTCCTCCTAAATCCTTTTCTCTTACCCCAAGTTAAAGTTTTATTCATTCATTCAAAATACATCAATTAAGCACACTTACTATGTGTCCTTATAGTTAATAAAGTTTTTAAGTGCTGCAATCATCTATGCAAATCTAACATGTTTATTGAATTAGCCAGTAGGGCACAAACAGAGATTCTCTTTACTATTTTTCCCCAAGGACCCTTCAAACGCTCCCTCTTGCAGGTTCTTTCCTGCCCCTGGAGGAAATACCAAGCATATTCCACAGCTTTTCTAGTCTTCAGCAGTCACAAGAGTAATTTCATTCTGTAGCTTGGAAAAGCATCTTCCAGTCTAACCTTGGAATGTCCATGATTTATCCCCTTTAAAGCCTCTGCTTCTCCCATCAAGGCTTGTCTGTGGCTGGAAAATCTGCAGGGTTAAGAGTTTGAGGTTGATCTCTTCCTTGCTTCTTCTAGTCCCCTACTCCTTACCCCTTACTAGCTGCTATTTTGAGCCCCTTCACAGCTGGAACAAATGGAAAAGGGGAGAAATTATGAGAGTCTATTCTAACTGTATAGTACAGTCATAATCTGGGATTAGTGCTCTCTTATGGCAGATGCACAATTGTGGACTCTTGTGATATGATCAACACCCCCTAACATTATCCCAAGAGGGCTCTCACAGTTCTTTGACTTGGACGAAGACACCGCCTCGGTTGGCCACCATCAATCACCCCCATCCTCCTGACTCCCAGGCTGTCCACACCTGTGTTGGGTCCTCTTGGCAGTCCAGACCATCCTCTGTTTTTGATTCAACATGTGTATCAGTAAGAATACTTTTCGCTGTAACCAGTGATGTATAAGAAAATGTTTAACAGCCAGGTTTCTGGGATTGGGAGGTGGGATTCCCTAATTCAGAGGACTTACTAATTTCCAAATTTTAAATAGTCCCATGATGGCCAATTCCAAGCTAGCAAGATGACATCACTGAATACAGAGTTGGGAAGAGTTGCCCAATCAGCTCCGGTGATCTGGCTCCAGCACTTACTTCAGTAAGTGACAAATCAAACTGGCTTACAGTGTAAAGGAATATACTGGTTTAACTGGAAATCTGGGGATGGGGTGAGAGTTTGGGCTTGCTTATTAGTTAGTTCGTGGAATTCATAAAAGACACAAGTTCTTTCTGGTTCCAGCAAGAATGTCGTCTTAATTCTGAGGTGCTGCTCTTGACTTGAGTAGAGTCAACTCCTTCGGAATCTTTTCTTGGTCTGAGCTTTGGAACTTTCAAGTAACTTAGCATCAAAGACCTTATAAGTAGATTTTTCTTTAGAATTTAATTTCTCTCTTCCTCTCTTAGTATAATTTTCAGGTGAAAAGAAAAGTTGTGTCAGATGATGTGTGAAGTCCTATCAGCTTTCAAAGAGTTATGACCTGTTCCCACAACTTGTCTCCACATATCCTTGTTTCTATGTACTCTTTTCCATGATGATCTCATCCTCTCACATGGTTTCAATGATCGTCTCTGTGTATTGTAGATAATTTGCAAATATGTAACCCTAGCTCTGAAATCTCTTCATCACTCCAGTACCTACATTTCCAAATGCCCAATCAACATTTTTTACGTAGGCATCTCAGTGACTTCAAATTCAACCTCTCTAATCCAACTAAATCACTCTTCCCTTGTCCTTTCCAAATAAATAAACAAACAAGAGCTAAACTTTTCCTGAAGGTGTCAGTCACTGTTACGGGCACCACTACTCTCCAAGGAATACAAATTGACTCATCTTTTGGTAATCAGGGATGATGCTGAGGTCAAACTCTGATTTAAGAAACTAGATGGCTGATAGTTTAATTCACTGAGATAGGGAAGCATGGAGGATAAAGTGGTTTGTGAAGATAAGGGTTGGAAAAGAAGGAGTGGAGCAGAGGGGAGGAGTTTCGTCTTGGACATACTAAATTTAAAGTGTGATTGTGATGTCCAAGAGACGGTGTCTGGAGACAATGATGCTCGTTGGTCTGGTACTCAGGAGAGGGATCTGGGCTGGAAAGAAAGATGCAGTTGATGATATTCATGTGGAAGAGCACACCCAGGTAGAGCAGGCAGAGTGAGAAAAGAAAAAAAAGCTAAGCTGGAGCCCGTGAGTATGATATTGAAGGAAAGACAAGGGGGAAAAGATCCTGAAAAGTTGACTGAAAAGAAGCAGAGAGGTCAGAAGAAAGCTAAGAAAATGAAGTGAAGAGAAGAGAATGAAGTGAAGAGAAGAGACTTCTCTTGAAGTCAAGAGAAGAGAACGTTCGAGGGAAAGTTACAGTCTAGAGAGTCAAGTCCTGCTGAAATCTGACGCAGGGTAAGGCCTGTGAAGTGTTCTCTGGATTGGCCATAAAGAGCGTGTGGGAGATCTTCCAAATGCATTTTCAGGGGTGTGTTGGGTACAGCAGCCAGCATGAGGTGAGTGGGAAGTGAAGACATGGATGACTGTTCAACAAATGGTGTTAGAAAAAGTGATAACCTTCTGGGGAGGAAGAATCAGCACAGGTGGCCAGAGTGTGAAATAAAACCAAACAAGAAATAAGTTCAAGTGCTTGTCCTCCAGGAAAATGTAAGAGAAGACTTTATTTGAAATGCAGCCAAAAGTTCACTGGAATTTTCAGGGGTTGAAATGTGAAGAAAGTATTTTCAATACCAGAAAGGGCATGAGTAGAGTGTAACAACGGCAAAGGGGGCTATGTAAAGGGGAGCTGTAGTGTTTTAGAAAAATTAGCTAAGATTAACCAAGACAGAGGAAAGAGAAGGAAACCTGGAAGTAGAAACACTGGTTAGGAAGCTCTCTCCCACTGCTCTTTTCACCGAAGTTTCAACATCTTCAAGTCCATGCTGTTTGAAAAGCATCACCACCACCATCGCCACCACCATAAAAACCTCTTCCTGCGACTCCATATTTTTCTCTAGCTCTAGCCATAGTCTCTCCTGTTCACAACCAAATGTTTCAAAATGCTTTCTACCCATGCCTGCTGATCTCCTTAAAGCTTTCCAGAGTCAGTTTCAAGGCCCTATTATTTACCCCAACCTCCTTCTAAATTTTATCTCCGGGTTCTTTTCCACGGAGGAAGAGGAGGGGAAGGGGATGTGGATTGTTGACGGTGCAGTCACAGTACATGCACAAGACAGGCCTTTGTGGTTCCAGCAGGCAGAGCCATTCTCTTGGCTCCCCTTCGCTGCTGCCCACTGCCCCCAACACCATTCCTCCCTCTGTTTTATGTGTCTTTGAGCTCCCATCCTCTCTCAATCTTCCAGACACTTTTTTCCCCAAGGTTGAGGTTTTAAAATGGAAGTGTAGTTGATGTAAAATCTTGTGTTAGTTTCAGGTGTATGGCAAAGTGATTCAGTTATACACATACCTATCTATTCTTTTTCATATTCTTTCCCATTATAAGTTATTACAAGATATTGAATATAACAGGTCTTTGCTGTTTATCTATTTTATATATAGTAGTGTGTGTCTGTTAATCCCAAACTCCTAATTTATCTCCCCTTCCCCTTTTCCCTTTAGTAACCATAAGTTTATTTTCTGTGCTGTGAGTCGGTTTCTGTCTTATAAATAAGTTCATCTGTATCATTGTTTTTAGATTCCACATATGTGATATCATGTGATATTTGTCTTTCTCTGATTTACTTTACTTAGTAGATAATCTCTAGGTCTATCCATGTTGCTGCAAATGGCATTATTTCATTCTTTTTTATAGCTGAGTAGTATTCCAATGTATATGTACCACATCTTCTTTATCCATTCATCTGTCCATGGACATTTAGGTTACATCCATGTTTTGGCTATTGGAAATAGTGTTTCCAGATACTTTTCAAACCTTTGTTCAATGCTAATTTACTTTCTGTTCTCTTTGTTAAGTTTCTCCCGTTACTACAGGGTCTTGGGAGGGTTCAGTTTTATTTTTGAAACTAGTCTAAGGGAATAGAGAAATAAAAAAGCAAAAACATTTTCCCTGCCAGATTTTTATTAGCATACCTTAAAATGAATTTACATCCGAAGACAAAATTTGTCTTTAAGTTATGAGTTATAGCATACTAAGTGTTCCCTCCGTAGGCCTTTGCCTCTAGCCAAATGTTCTGATCTTCCCTTTCCTTTCTCCCTCTTTCCATTCAGGACTCTGCTCATATGTCCCATCCTCAGAGAGCCCTTCCTTAATGATCAGCCTATCCCGGCCAGTCACTCTTCCGTCACCTGTGTTTGTTGTCTTCAAAGCATTTATCATTGGGTAAAATGAGCTTACAGGCATCTTGCCTCTCTTATTCATGGTAGAATCTCAGGAGCCTTGAATAATACCTGACCCACAGTAAATGTGCAATAAATATTACCTGTATAATGTATTGATTCAATGAAGTACATTCACAATGTTTGTAGCTTTTATTCTTGAAATGAGTAATATCCTTTCCCTCCTTTCTCAAAAATTAGCAGAAAATGTAGTTTAAGTAGTTACTTTAAGGTCCTATTTGTGGAATTTAAGTCTTTGAAAGCTCCCATCATCATGTCACATTTTGACTCAAAGAACATTCACTAAACACTTACTAAGGGCAGGTGTGGTAGAAGACACAGAGAAGTAGGTGGCAGTCCCTTTGTTCTGCTGAACTCACGTGGCTCCCTGAGCCTCATCACATCAGGTGAAATGCTCTAAACTGGCCTCTGAGAGCTTCCACCGTTCCTTTCTATAATTTGACCACATAGCACTCTTCTTCAATGAAGCTCATAAATTAACCATTTCTACGCTGCTGTTGACTCCATTAGAAAATACTCTTTTTCTACATAATCAAATCTTGACCATCCTTCGAGGATCAACTCAAAACTCTTTTCTCCATGTGCTTTTCCCCAAATCCCAGCTTTCATTGTTATTCTTCGGCTTGGAACAATCAGAGTATACAGTCTGTCACAGAACTTCAAATTTGTATTGTTCACTCTTTCCTGTTCTAAGTCCTGACTCCCTGCTGGATTACAAGCTCCAAGAGGAGTTTACAGTAGGTACTCCCCCTAAACACTGATCCACTGAGCACCACCTGCTTAGTGCCCTGAGATAGATTTAAAGTTCAGAATCATGTTCATGAAATAGAATGGAAAGAGATCCTGAGAACTCTTCCAGAAAATCCTATTCTGTTCCCCACCCAAGCTAGCAAAAACTCTTTGCCATGGTCATAAAAGTTTTTTCTTCCATTATAGACAAACATGTTACATTTGGGATGATCCGGTGGCCCCGTATGTTCCCCAACTCTCTCCTTCTCCCATCCTCCAACATCCAGGGTCCGTATTACCAAGACGATAGAATCTTTGGAAGGATGAAAGTGACGAGGTGGAGGAAGGGCTAGGAGGAAATGTGATGGTTTGTATATTTTTTCATTTAGAGAAATTTGGAGGTGAATTAATTCATCCACTCTATGCCTAACTTCTGAAAAATATTTCAGTGGGAAGAGAAATGGGATTGCAACCCCTCTTGTCTTTCACAAGTCAAGCACTGAATCCTGTGTGTGTCTGTGTGTTTTCTGAAGAAGTGAATAAACATCGTATTCTTAAAAGCAAATGGTATACAGCAGGACAAAATTTTTAAAAGGATATTTAAATAGGTCTAAGGAAAAAATGGACAGGATACTGTGAATTAAATTTTCTCATATCAACATATTAAGTTGTAGTAACACAACCTCTCTAAACTGGTCTATTTATTGACCAGTTCAGGAATGCTCTGATTTGGCCCCAACTATCCAGTTCCTCAAATGTCTGACACTGATTCCACAGTCCACCCTCGGTGATACTGGAAGAACTGGACACAAGAGTTTCATTTGGAATTTTGTGTCCAGTTAATCCTACCCAAATTCACATCGCTGTCATGCAGGGTCACTGCCCAGATGACAAACCCTTGTGGTCATCTATCTTCTTCCTTACTTCATCCCAAACTGCTGTTTTTCTCTCTTCCTACACAACCTTTGAACAGCCTCCTCCTACTTGAATCCTTGATTGTTGGGGGAGGGGCCGGAGGGAAGGCTAAGAACAAAGTTTCTTCACTCTCACTTTTGAAAGAGCTAAGGTTCTTTTCAATCATGTTACCATCTATGTTTATTTTTTTTAAATATTTTATTGTCACTATGATTAAACAGACAACCACATGTTGTTTCTAAGGCACCCATGACTATCTTAACCGTGTCCAGTTTTCCTCTGACAAGTTTTTTCATTTTTGCCTTCCAAAAATGGAATCCTAAATATAGAAAAAATAAAATTCTCAAGCTATTTTTCATACCTAAAACTATTTGAGATTTCCCAGATGGCCCCTAAAAAATTACAAACATTGGTTCTTTCACAGTATAAAAAGAAAGGTGCTGGAAATAACTAGGTTTGTTTGATGAGTTACATGGGAAGAGTTGTCAAATCACAAGAGACACTCAGCCATTCTTAGGTTACCTTTGTATAGGTAAAATTTTATTAATATAAATGTATCAGAAATTGTATGCTTTATGGGAAATCCTTGGTTAAGTTGTCAGTATCATCACTGTCCACAATATACTTTAACCTTCAGGGATAACACCTATCAAAACTCTAGGAAATAGCTGTGTCATGTGGTCCTGTTTATCAGAGTCCTGGTACTGCTTTGCCTGATGACCTGATCATCCTCATTCCTACTCTCATCTTCCTGGATTTATTTTAGCTGCTTCAACCTCCATCTACATGCGAATACTCCTCTAATTTATATCTTTCTCATGTTTAAACATTGTGCTCATGTAGCTTAATTTAAACCAAATCAATTGTTAAAATGTTACTCACCATGTTTACAGGTCAGAGATTCTAATAATCTGCACTTGCCATGACATTTATAAGCCTTGGTTTATTTTAAAATTTATTTTATGTTACAATTGATTTTATTAGTAAAGCTTTAAAAAGTTTTAATCTGTGTTAGCTCAGGGACTGACAAATGGATAATTATCCTATGAAAGCTGTATTGCAAATTCAAGGAGATCTTCAAGATATTTACTCGTGAAGCATTACACGTATGTTTTATAAGTGACAGTCAAGGAACACACTAACGGTTAGTATAGATGTGTCATTTCTATAGGAAATATTTTATCTCTGAGAGACTTTGCAACATTCGCAATATGGTATAGCAGGTGTTACTTATCATTAGTCCAAAAGTCTAAAATAAAAGGTATATTGCAGTAATGTTACTATCGTCAACATTATCATCATAACCACAACACATGCAGCTAGAATATCTAAAAAAATGTCTTCTGCTTTGAGAGAGAAGATGGCTGGGGGGGGTGGGGGGAAGGAGGAACAAGTAAAAGTAGAGTTAAAGAAGCAGGGAGATCAGTGAAAATACCAAACTGAGAGCATCTAGAAGGTACCAAGAAGTTAGGAAGATACACACAGAGAGACAGAGACAGAGAGAAAAAAAGAAAGTGAGAGACACTCAGAAAGAGCATCAGAACACACTTTCCAGGCAAACCCTCTTACATTACACAGGACAGGAATCTGGTTCAGAATTATGAGGTTCAGGAATCAGAAATCCACCAGGCCAGTAAGGTCTTGTCACAAAGAGCAAGTATAAAATGAACTGGAAGGAAAATCTGTCCATCTTCCCAGTTTGTATTAAGTACAATATTTTCGTCACCACATTTTCCCCAACATGTTGAAAAAAATCAAATAACAAAGTGTTTAACAAACAGCTTCAGATGCTAAAAACTTAATATTTGTGTCACATGTAAAACTATACAAAGCAAGTAATAACAGACTCGACATCTATACCGTGCCATTTACAAAGGCCAAAGTATCCTTCAGAGCTTAAGATTACCTTAATCAATGGAAGCTTCTCCAAACTTTACTATACACAAGTCCCTCTAAACTTGCCTGTAGTTTTGAAAATAGGCTTATTAGAACTCATGTGAACTACTACTTGGGAAATGGGTTATGTACACAAAAAAAATCTCAATTTTTGAGAGACATTTTTAAGAAATGTATTATTCTACTAAAACTTGTTCTGGAATTTCTCTGCTTTTCTCCCTGAAAGTATATGCCAGTCTCTAAATTCGTCAGCATTGACATTTTTACCACACAATAAAAATAATATTAGTCATCATTTACTGAGCACTTACTACGTGGCTGGTATTATTCTAAACATTTCACATGTTCTAGCTCATTTAATTCTCACAAAAGCCAACATGTTTGGTATTATTAACCCCATTTTACAGATGTGGAAACCAAGAGACAAGCTAAATAATTTGCCTCAAGTTACACAGCTTCTGGTAAATAGCTGAGCTTTTGCTCCTGCTATAACTTATGCCTACAATATCTATTTTAGCATTTCTGTCCATCACTATCCCACTTGTTTTCAAGGTCTAGTTCAAAAACCAATATCCTCAGTTATGTTTTTCCGACACTTCCACCGTTGTTCCCATGCCCAGGAGAATGAATTATCCCCTCTTCTCCCATCTTCCAGCACTTTGACATTCTTACAGCCTAACTTTGTCTTTACACTTTTGGTTTCCTCTAATACAGCATCTAGTAAAGCACAGAGCAGATGCTTCCCAAATGCTGCGTAAAATTATTTAATAAACTCTGTACAAATCCCCTCCAACTACATATAATTTATTTTTCCTCAAACCACCACATTTAGCACTTCTCTTATACAATTTAACCCTTTTTCCACTATTTTAATCCCTTACCCTTGTCCAGTCTCTTCTACAATTTATAAATTCCTTCATGTTATGGGACCTTATTTGATTTACAACACATGAAATCTGCATACAAGGAATGTACTTGGAAAATATCTGGTGAAGTGAATGGATGGGAATGACATCTGCCCCTCTAAGAGCATTCACAGTCTTAAAGAGGTATATTTTAAGGACTCCATTCCTTAATTATATCCTCCAAGTTGGATTCTTAACAACTTTATGCTCTGCTTTGCTGGACGATTACAGGTATGTTATAATTCTGCCCTTTCTGCTTTAGATGAGAGCCATGCTACGAGGTTCTATGGACATAAGAATTTTGACGTCAGTTAATAATGTGGTGACCAGAGACCATCTGAAACAGGAAACCCAGGAGCCCCAGAAAATAGAAAGTGGGAACCTGGCCTGAGAAGCTCACTCTTCGTTTAATAAAAGAGGTTAATAAGTGCGTAAGACTAAGAATGTAGGAAAACCTGAGAATGACAAGATAGAACCCTAACAAGGGCAGGTAGATAGGGATCTTCCAAGAGTGTGGCACCCAGGAGATTAAGGAAAAGGATCAGAAACCACTCTCCTCCCAGTTTGGGAGCTATGGAAATACTCACGGCCCGCAATTCAGCCAAGGCAGAGTGGACTTGGTGTCTTCAAATTCTAGAGCTATGAGCACTGACCAGCAGGGCTTAGCAGAGCCAGATAAATGTATTAGCTCCCACGAAGGCCAGATTCTTTACCTTGTGATCTGTTTAGTTGGATAGGGCTTGTACCACAGAATCCCTCTCGTTGTAGTAGAGTTGACTACTCTGTCCATATGCCTGGATTTAGAAAGGATGGGACATGAGTGTTGATCTAAGGTAGTTTCAAAGATTTGGTTGAAGGGGAAGGGTTCTATTGTCCCTTAGATGTTGGCCTTGCAAGGTTCAGAGGGGACGGGCCAGCCTCTGTCCTGATGCCTTTCGTATCTTTAACGCACTGGCCCTGGCAACACCCCCCAGTTGATTCTCCAGAGCTGCCCCAGGATACTCTCACTCTATCTCAATTACCTTTCCACCTGGCAGCTCCCGGCTTTGAGATTAGCATGGAAACATTGTCCTCTTTTCTTTTTTCCTGGGCTTCATTCCAAGGTACACTTGGCTGTGCCTGTGGAACCTTCTTCTGGTCATAAAACATATTTGGAAAGTCGGTGTTGGGAGAGTTCTTGTTTCTCATGGAATATCTTTCTTGCAAGGTGGAACAACTGTCTTTGGATGGCAAGGAAGTCTATAAAAGGTCTATATATCTTGCAGTTAAGGAGTTTTTCCAAGATAATTCAGAATTAAAACAGACTATCGCAGTTGGATTTTCTGTGTGACAGTGGTCTTCAAAGAAAAGAATATGTCTTTTCTATACTCTGTAAGATTTCTGGCAGCCTGTGTCTATACCTCACAGTGCTGTAAGTTTTTTCAGTACTATAATTAAAAATGGATTTAAAAATAGTTTATCCAAATTAATACACGCACACGGTTTAAAAACAACAAGCAGTATTAAAACTTTTTGATTAAAAATCAGCAGTTGGGGCTTCCCTGGGGGCGCAGTGGTTGAGAGTCCGCCTGCCGATGCAGGGGACACGGGTTCGTGCCCCGGTCCGGGAAGATCCCACATGCCGCGGAGTGGCTGGGCCCGTGAGCCATGGCCGCTGAGCCTGCACGTCCGGAGCCTGTGCTCCGCAACGGGAGAGGCCACAACAGTGAGATGCCCGTGTACCGCAAAAAAAAAAAATCAGCAGTTGATTAACCCACCTGTCCCTATCACTGCCCCCTCTCAAAAACTTTCAATTTCTTTAATGGTCTTCTGGGTTTTACCATCACGTTTTAAAATTGTAAAACCTCTTATCTTGATTTATTTCAACTTTAGCCAATATTTATTGTTGAGATTATTTAACTCTCTTACAAGTCTTGCCCCCTTAGCCACTTCCCCTTGCCCCTTCTCCCAAGCTTCTCCCAGCAACATCACAATTTCTAAAATTAAATGATTAGTTCACGATTGCACTATTGTAGCTACGTAAACACTGCTGATCAAACGTTATAGTCTGATGTGTTTTCTTTTTTGTATAATAGCTCTTTAGTTTTCCTCCCCCTTTTTTGTAGTTTATTGTGTATCTGTTCAACTGCCCCATGAAATCTGTAAAATACTTACTAAATTACCCAAATACCTACATCAGATATTTATCAATTTTACATCTGCTCCCTGAAACTCATACACAAATCTTCATTCCTGAGTCTTCTTTTGCTCTGTTCCAGTTTTTATGAATTACTTTCTAGTCCTGAGTTGAGATTTCATCCTGGTTCTTCCTTTTTCTGTTTTCCTGTGTTGGACCCCTAGTTTCCTGGGTCATATAACTTCTTTCTTGGATTATTTCCTCACTTTCTAAAGCATATTCTCCAGTACATTCCTAAGAAAGGGTGCAGGGGTGGTTATTTTTCTGAACCCTAGCATATCTAAAAATATCTTTTGCTCTCATACTTCAGTGGTAGTTGGGCCAAGTATAGAACTTTTGGCCTAACGTCTTTTTTTTTTCCTCAGATTTTGAAGATATTGATTCATTGTCTTATAGCTTTCAGTGTTACAAATGAAAGGTGAGATGCCATGCCATTGATTTTATACATATATCTCCACATACATACATATATACACATATATGTTCATATTTTTACATATGTTCACATGTATGTATATTCAGGGTGTTTAAGTATTAATATCTATATTTTTGGTCTTCTTTAATTTGAAGATGCTTTGAAATAAATTTTGAAAAAAATTGTTATTCAGAGTGTTCTGTGGAGTTGTCATTCTAGAAGCTCATGTACTTTAGACATAAAATTTTCTTTCTATTTCTATTTTACCTTCCTCTATTCCATATTCTCTGCTCTTTCTTTCTAGAAACCTTATTGTTGAAATTCCTGGTTGAGCTTCCAATTTTATCTTATCTGTACTGGATTAAAACTCTTTGCCTTTTTGTTTCATTTTTCTGGGATCGTTCCTTTGATTTAGTTGTAATTATATTTTTATTTGGGGTTGCTCTTTATTTCTTCACAGCAGCAGCTTGGTCCGCTATGAAAATATCAAGATGCAATATTTTCTGTTATCTCTCTGAGGATACTAATAAAATATGTTTAATTTGACCTTTTCTTCTATTTCTTATATTGTGTCTTTTCCTTCCAAGTTTTGTTTTGTTTTTTGGGTTTTGTGTGTGTGTGTGTGTGTGTGTGTGTGTGTGTGCGTGGTTTGTTTCCATTACTGTGTTTAATGTTGGAAGCTTAACACAGATGTTTGGTCATCTGTGGCTGACCATGCATATTTTTCTAACAGCTTTGTTGATATATACTTCACATACAATAGAATTCACCCATTTAAAGTGTACACTTCAATGTTTTGTAGTATATTCAGAGTTGTGCAGCCATTACCACAATAAAGTTTAGACTATTTTCATCACCCCAGAAAGAAACCCTAGATCCATTAGTAGTCATTCCCCATTTCCCCTCAACCAATATCTCCCCTCCCTCCTCCTGAGCCAGCTCTAGGAAGTCACTAATTTACTTTCCATTTCTATATATTTGTCTATCTGGGGCATTTCATATAAGTGAACTCAAAATATGTGGTCTTTTGTGACTATCTTCTTTTACTTATGACATTTTCAAGATTCATCCAATGTTGCAGCATGTATTAAAACATCATTCCTTTTTATTGCTGAATAATATTCCATTGTAAGGATATACCATAATGTGTTTATCCATTCATCAGTTTAGGGACATTTGAGTTGTTTCCACTTTTGCCAATTATGAATAATGCTGGTATAAACATTCCTGTACAAGTTTTTATGTGGGCATATGTCTTCATTTCTCTAGGGTTTATATCTAGGTGTAGAATTGCTGGATTCTATGATAATTCCATGTGTAAATTTTTAAGGAACTGCCAGAAAAGATTTCCAAAGTGCTGTGTCATTTTACATTCCTACCAGCAATGTATGAAGGTTTCCATTTCTCTACATATCTGCCAGCTGTTGTTATTATCTGTCCTTTTGATTACAGTCATCTTAGCGGATATGATGTGGTAGCTTATTGTTTTGATTTGCATTTCTCTAAAGGCTAATGATATTGAGCATCTTTTCATGTGCTTCCTGAATATGTGTATATTTTCTTTAGAGAAGTATCTCCAGATACTTTGTCCATGACAAATGATTGATTACAGTGATTACAATGATTATTTTAATTACATTATTTACCTTTTATTATTGAGTTGTTTTTTTTTTTAATGTATTCTGGATGTAAGTCTCTTATCAGAAACATGATTTGCAAGTTTTTTTCTCCCATTCTGGGTGTTGTCTTTTCACTTTCTTTATGGTATCCTCTGAAGCACAAAAGTTTTAAATTTTAATGAAGTCCAATTTATCTATTTTTGTTTCTTTGTGGCTTGTGTTTTTGGGGTCATATATAAGCAGGCTTTGTCTAACCCATGGTCATAAAGATTTAATCCTATATTTTCTTCTATAAGTTTTATAGTTTTAGTTCTTACATTTGGGTCTATGATTCCTTTTGAGTTTTTTTGGTATGAAAAAGCAGTCCAACTTCATTCTTCGCATGTGGATATCCAATTGACTCAGTCCCATTTGCTAAAAAGACTTGTTCATCCATATCGAAAAGTGAAATACTAAAAGACTAATTGGAAGTGATGTGTGCCTGAGAGGGATTAATCAACTGGTAGGCTTTACTCCAGGGTTATTGGGCAGTGAGTTAACCTTTTCCCTGAGCTTCCTAGATAGCTAATATGCAAAGATATATCACTCTCTCTTTAACTCTGCACCTTACCTGTTGCACATGCTGCTTTCATGTCCAGAACATCTCTTGCTTAATTCTTCCAAAGAGTTAGCCTGTGATCACTTAGAGAGAGGTGATGGGTAGGTGGTTAGCAGAAGGTTGTCACTTGTCCAGTGTGGGTTGGAACAGATTATCTGTGGGTATTCAACCACTTCCAATGCAGACTTCCAACTTATTCCCCTGATTTTAAACTTTTGCTATATTCACACCTTGGTGCATCCGAGTTCTGAGACTTTATTAGTTTCCGTGCAGCAAGTTGGCTTATTTCTCATCAGTGCCCCTTTGAGCAGGCACTGCAGTGTTATCTTCATCCACTCTAAGTCACTTACATGCCTCTTTTTCACTTTATCCTCTGAAAGTCTATTGAAATCTTCTGTCTGCTGATGATTCGTCTCCCTTTCTTGCTTTGCTCATTCATCATTTGAATGGTGTTCAGGAGGAAAAGAAGATAACCATTGATAAGTACGCCACGTTAAGCAGGAAATTTCTCTTCAGTTTTTACTGTGCACAGCTTTCAAAAGAGCTTCATTTCAAATCAGAATACTGCTTGTTTCAGTAGGGGAATCTAATTTAACAAATGTAAATTTACAGTTAAAGAAAGTAAGGGAGAGTCATCTTTCTAAATGACAGTCCATATTAAATATCATCCCACTGACAAGTGTAACCTCCGTTGATGGCAGCATCATGTCTCTTTGTTTCACCATTGAGTTCTAAGAGTTTAGCACAGTTTTTAATGCATAGGGAGCTCTCTGTAAATGTTTTGTAAATGGATGGACAGATTAATGAGCAACAATATGACACTGATAAAAAGTTTCCAACTACCATGAGTAGTCTCCTGTTACATAGTAATTTTTTTCAGCACTTACAGCACTGAATTTGATGGACTTTTACATCCTGCCTTGGGGAAGTAGATGAAGTATATTAACTTCTCAACTATAGCTCCAAAGCTAAACTGTATTTTGCTTATATGCAAGTCAGCACAGACTGATGAGGTAAAAGAATTTACTCCTAGTTCAAAGAAATCTTACTTCAAAGCAAATTAAACTTTTAAATCAACCTTCCCACATTCTTCCTCCCACCAGTTCTAGAAGACAGTGTTATTTTTCACCAACATGACTTGGATTGAATTAATAAATTCAATCCATTTTGATGGTTAAAAGGTAATTAAATTTATAACAGGATGTTAGTATATTACCATGCTGTTTCAAACTTACCTTTTTAGGCCTACTGAGACACATAGGAGATGAAATGAATATTCCTTTAAAGTGAGCTTTGGTTTCGTTTTATTGTGAAAATTCTAAAGAGATATTTAGCTTCATACCACCTAGAGACATTTGTTCTGAGTCTAATATTCTTCTTGTATAGAGTCACCAAAACACCATGATAGCTGAGTAAAATAATAAGTTATTTGAAGTTGAAGAAGCAGGAGAAAAATAGGCAGAGAATATTATAATATTATATGTTTATAATTTTATATGGTTTTACTCAACATTTTTACTACACCTAAATGAAATTTATTAATAAACTCTGGAAATGCAAAATGCAAAATAGGAGGTGTTAGTGATTTGGCTTCTCAAATTGTTTAGCTTGCTGAGAAAGTTGCAGGTAACTTTTAGATACAGCACATCTAAATTGTTCAGTTGGTCTCAAACCATTGCCTGTGTCTTAGACTGCTGCTTAGCAATTTCTTTAGGTTTGCTGTAAGGTGTTGTTTCTTGTCTTTTTAAGAATAGTTGAGACACAATCAAGAAAAGAACATGTTTCCATTATTCTGAAAAAATATAGAAGCAAAGTGTTTTTCCCTCTAAAGCGGAAAAAAGGGTTGTTTGATCTCAATCAAGTTCTATTTGATAATTATAATACAACCTATTTTGTTTTTGTTCTTGTTTTTTGGGCTTAAATCCCTTTATAACTACTGGAACATACTGTCTTCATTATCATTAATTAGGTATTTAAAAATTAATGAACATAATTTTTTAAAATCTCAAATAATAACAATTTGAAAAGTCATTTACTTACGTTGCTTACACTATGATTATGTAAATATTTTGCTGGTAAAACCAAATACTGGCGTTACAGAGAGGTAAAAATATTATTGTCATTTATATTTTTCTAAAGAGAAACTTTCACAAGCCCCAGCCTGATGGGTTCTCTTTTAATTTTCTTCTAGAGTCTTTTATTTCTGCATCATACTCAATTGTTGATGTTCCTTGGATCTCACGTTCTCCTGTTTTTTAGAATCATTTTGAATGTTTGTATGCCCCCCAAATTCATACGTTGAAACCTAATCCCCAATATGATGGCATTTGGAGATGGGGCCTTTGGGAGGTGATTAGGTCATGAAGGTGGAGCCCTCATGAATGGGGTTAGTGCACTTATAAAAGGGGCTCCAGAGAGGTCTCTCACCCTTTCTGCCCCATAAGGATGAAGAAAGAAGTGACTATGTAAGAACCAGGAAGTGGGCTCACCAGTCACTGAATCTGCTAACACCTTGGTCTCGGACTTGGCCCCCAGAACTGTGAGAAATGAATGTCTGTTATTTATAAACCACCCAGTCAATGGAATTCTGTTATAGCAGTCCAAACTAAGACACATTTTATATTTTGTTGGTTTGTCTGTTTAAATAGCAATGGACACTAGACTTTCTGAATTCTTGCATGTCCAAAAATGTCTTAATTTTCCATGACCATTTGATTAATATTTGTCTGGGTACAGAAGTCTAAATCCAGACTTTAGAATTTATAAACCATTATTCTATTGCTATATATGAAACATCTGATACTAATCCGATTCACAGTACCCTGTAGCTAGTTATTTTTTCTTTGGAGGTTTTTAAGTTTTCTCTTTATCTCAGAGTTCTAAAATTTCTTAAATATGTGTCTAGATATGTTTTTTTTTAAAGTTATTATTGTTGCCACTTAATAGGGTCGTTCGAATCTTTCTTCAACTCAGTACATTTCTACTCTTGTTTCTCAATTATTTCCATTCTTTTATTCATCCTCAAATTAGGTGGTTATTGGACTTCCTAAATATATCTTCCACATCTCTCAACTTATCTTTTGCTTTTAAAATAGATGATGCAGAACACTAGTTAAGAGCAAGGTCTTTGGAGTCAAATTCCCTGGATTTGAATTTCAGCTCTACCACCTCATTAGCTGTGTGACTGGGTATGTTTCTTAACCTCTCTCTGTGTTTAATAATAGTTCTCAGCTCAGAGAGTTGTTATGGAAATTAACTATGTTATCATAACTAAAGCACTTAGAACAGTTTGGCACATATTAAGTGCTACTATTATTTCCTCATTGACTCTTTGCTCATATATTCTAAAGAGTTCCTTGAATTTACTTTCCATACCATCAACTTTCCTAGGTGTCTAATTCATTATCCAGACCACTTGTTAATTTTTTTTTCATTTAGGCAATGGTATTTTTAATTGCAATAAAGTCTCTCCCATTTTCTGATTGCTCTATTTTCATAGCAGCCTGTTCCCATTTTTGGCTGCAAAATCTTTTAAACATTTTTTTAAAGTGTAAGTTCTTTAAATTTTTTTTAAATTTAAATATAGTTGATTTACAATGTTGTGTTAGTTTCGGTGTACAGCAAAGTGATTCAGTTATATATATATATATATATATATATATATATATATATATTTGTTTTTCAGATTCTTTTCCATTATAGGTTATTACAAGATATTAAGTATAGTTCCCTGTGCTATACAGTAGGTCTTTGTTGGTTATCTATTTTATATATAGCAGTGTGTATATTTTAATCCCAAACAAAGTGTAAGTTCTTGTTTGTTCACCAAGTTATGTCCTTTTCCCTAGAGTTAGTATTTCTTTTGTTTATCTTTGTGTTTCTCTTCCATGGTGTTGATTTTCCTTAAATGCCTAGTAACCCTTGATTTCCTCTTTATGATTATGATTACTGATCAGTACATATGCTGAGTTTGTTTTCCTGTGTAGCTGTGTTCAGTCTGGCTCTATATCAGTCAGAGTTCAAATAGGGTAACAGCAACCACACTAGGTATTTCAAATATTAATACAGGTCAAATTTAATACAGAGATTCTTTACAAGATTGTTGGAAATTCTGGAGATGCAAAAGATGGTAAGAAGAACTTACTCAAAGATTAATAACTATAGGAGATTGCTACCATCTCTGTGCTAAAGAGGAAAAACTTTACCCAAAGGCCAGGTCAGATGTGCTGATAGGGCTCTTGCTACTGGAGCCCAGCTGCTTGAGTAAGAACCCAGTAATTTGATCTAAATTTTTGGCACTGGTGTCTACAAACTTAAATGACTTCAGGGACTTGGCAAGCCCTATAATAGATGAAGCTGGTGGACCAGTGGGCATGAAACAACAAGGGTGGTACTGTGCCTAGCTGGAGAATGCACACCCAGCCAAAAACCATTTGCATATAATTTTTACAAAATATTTTGCTGTCTAACATGAGTTTGTTATTATTTGTGGAGTTGAATATTAGCAACTTGTATCTTACTTTATCATTTTGTTATAGTCATATATATAGCTCATTTTGGATCATACTGTTCTAAACATTCAGGTTTTTTTTGTTTTTTTTTTGTGTTTGTTTTTGCAGTACGCGGGCCTCTCACTGCTGTGGCCTCTCCTGTTGCGGAGCACAGGCTCCGGACGCGCAGGCTCAGCGGCCATGGCTCACGGGCCCAGCCGCTCCACGGCATGTGGTATCTTCCCGGACCGGGGCACGAACCCGCGTCCCCCGCATCGGCAGGCGGACTCTCAACCACTGCGCCACCAGGGAAGCCCCAGTTGTTTTTTATTCAGTGCTTTTGAGGGTATAGGAAAATGATTCTGTTCCTTTAAATACTTTATAGTCTGTTTTTTGTAGCCCTGACAAACATGAGCTGAAGTATCGTTATGATTTGGATGCTTTCCAGATATGAATATCACTTTTCAGACCATAAACGGAGTGATAGGATCCTTGGCAAATGGACTAGAACTGACTGAGCCTCAGAAGAACTGGCTTTATGCTGACTGACGCAGCGCAAAAAGGAAACAACAGAAAGCAAAGTGGACCTTGAATTGCTTGAATTTTTGATTCAAGCAATTTGATTCAATGATTGCTTGAATTTTTCCACATACTATTACATTTATGGCGAAAAAACTCCCACCAAGACCAAGAAATTATCTTCAATACTAGGAGAAAGGAACCAAGAGGTTTTTATGTCAGATGCATGCCAGGCACTGTACATGTATCATTTTGTTTTTCTCAAATCAACCGCATAAGGCAGGCATGTTAGCCCATGTTACAGATGGCAATCTGAGGCTTAGAGAATTTAAGTCCCTTGACCAGTCAAACAGCTATTAAGGGACAGTACTGCTATTCAAACAAATCTGTTTGATTTCAACACTCAGGTTCTTTCCTCTACACCATATCATCTCTTTATGAAGTCAGAAGTTGGTAAGACATTTCAGAAGACCCTGGGGGAAGTTTTCACCAAAGGAGCATTTTTGAGTGTTGTCAATTTCCCTCCACGATATGTTGAAAAAAATGTTATAAGTTTTACGTATTTTTACTGGTTAGTTTGCAAGCAGAACAATAAATGGGTAGAATTATCCAACTTCACCTCCACTTAGACAGCTCTTGAGCCATCAGGCATTGAGGATCACCTGGCAGTCTTTGCCCCATTCCACAAAGAAAGCAGTAATGACTCATGCACACGGGGTTGGTATTAAACCCACTAGCTCACACATGTACCCTGAGCTGTGGTCCCCAGTGACTTACCGTGTTTCTGAATGTTGACATCCAGCCACATCTAAAACCCCAGCTAGGAATAGAAGGGGACTTAGAAACCAGACACCACTCACTACTTCCAGAAACCTCACAGCAGCATAATGGAAAAACCAGATTAGGGCTTCAACAGGCAGCTGAAAGATTAAGTTCTGGGATGGCAGCATGAACCAACATGAAACGTAATTGATCAAGGGGCAATTGATCCTGCGACTTGCAGTAAATGAGAGGCCTCCGGAAGCCTGGCAGTTCACGAACGCTGTCTGGTGGTGTTCCTTCCCATTTAAGAGCAAAATGTTGATGTGTTTATGAGCATATAATGGGCACTGCCTAGTACCACAAATTCCCACTTAGTGTTAACCTTGGGCTTTAGTCTTGCTCTATGATCCCTTAATTTGTTAATTAGACCAGAACTGGCTGTGAAGGAGGTAAGTTAGTGCTGCCTTCTGCATCTACTCATAAGAGACTGGAAGTCAGTGACCACTGTCCTAAGAAGACCACAGCTCGACTTTTCCTTTGTCACATATTGTCTTGAAATAGTTGCACCTAGAAAGCCCTTCGCAGTTGCTAATATTAACTAAAAAGATCCTAAATGGCTTCCCAACATCCTCTCTAATCCAGTGGTCCTCAAACTTTGGCCTCTCTCAGAATCAACAGATTACGGGGCTTCCTGTTCACCAAATCTAGGGTGAAGCCCCCAACTCTGCATTTCTAGAAAGTTCCTATGTGACACTGATGCTACTGCACTTTGAGCACTCCTGTTCTAACTGGGTATGCCCAAGCCACCCTAGAACACAAGACTCAGGCAAGTCCTCAAAGATCTAGCCTTGCAGAAGCCCAGCACGGAGACTCAAGGCTTTGTGAAAAGAAACAATTTGGAAAAGCCAAACTCTGGTTTTCGCATTAAATGGAGGAAATCCACAGTGACCGTCTAATTTAGTGGCTCTCAAAGTGAGGTTCCCCAACCAGAAGTGTCAGCATCCCTTGGGAACTTGTTAGGAATGCAGATTCTCAGGCCCCACCCAGACCAGATGAATCCGATATTCTACAGGAAGAGTCCAGCAACCTGTGTTTTATACACACACCCCTGCCTGCCCCACATTCTCTATGAGAAAGAGTGGTATTTTTCTTTTTAATTGAAATTTTTATTGTGATAATGTAGATTTACCTGCAGAGGTAAGAAATAATAGAGGGAGATTCTTTGTACTCTTTTCCCAGCAGAAAGATGACACTTTGCAAAAATGTCATAACAAGTAATATTTCTTTAACACCTTTATTGGAGTATAATTGCCTTACAAAGGTGTGTTAGTTTCTGCTGTATAACAAAGTGAATCAGCTATACATATACATACATCCCCATATCTCCTCCCTCTCGCATCTCCCTCCCACCCTCCCTATCCCACCCCTCTAGGTGGACACAAAGCACCGAGCTGATATCCCTGTGCTATGCAGCTGCTTTCCACTAGCTGTCTATTTTACATTTGGTAGTGTATATATGTCCGTGCCACTCTCTCACTTCGTCCCATCTTACCCCTCACCCTCCCCGTGTCCTCTAGTCCATTCTCGATGTCTGCATCTTTATTTCTGTCCTGCCCCTAGATTCTTCAGAACCATTTTTTTTTTAAGATTCCATATATATGTGTTAGCATACAGTATTTGTTTTTCTCTTTCTGACTTACTTCACTCTGTATGACAGTCTCTAGGTCCATCCACCTCACTACAAATAACTCAATTTTGTTTCTTTTACAGCTGAGTAGTATTCCACTGCATATATGTGCCACATCTTCCTTATCCATTCATCTGTTGATGGACACTTAGGTTGCTTCCATGTCCTGGCTATTGTAAATAGTGCTGCTATGAACATTGTGGTACCTGACTCTTTTTTAAATTATGGTTTTCTCAGGGTATTTGTCCAGTAGTGGGATTGCTGGGTTGTATGGTAGTTCTATTTTTAGTTTTTTGAGGAACCTCCATATTGTTCTCCATAGTGACTGTATCAATTTACATTTCCACCAACAGTGCAAGAGGGTTCCCTTTTCTCCACACCCTCTCCAGCATTTATTGTTTGTAGATTTTTTGGTGATGGCCATTCTGATAGGTGTGAGGTGATACCTCATTGTAGTTTTGATTTGCAATTCTCTAATGATTAGTGATGTTGAGCATTCTTTCATGTGTTTGTTGGCAATCTGTATATCTTCTTTGGAGAAATGTCTATTTAGATCTTCTGCCCATTTTGGATTGGGTTGTTTGTGTTTTTGATTTTGAGCTGCATGAGCTGCTTGTATATTTTGGAGATTAATCCTTTGTCAGTTGCTTCATTTGCAAATATTTTCTCCCATTCTGAGGGACAAAGGTTTATGGTTTCCTTTGTTGTGCAAAAGCTTTTAAGTTTCATTAGGTACCATTTGTTTATTATTGTTTTTATTTCCATTTCTCTAGGAGGAGGTGGGTTAAAAAGGATCTGCTGTGATTTATGTCATGGAGTTTTCTGCCTATATTTTTCTCTAAGAGTTTCATAGTGTCTGGCTTTACATTTAGGTCTTTAATCCATTTTGAGTTTATTTTTCTGTATGGTGTCAGGGAATGTTCTAATTTCATTCTGTCCCGTTTTCCCAGCACCACTTATTGAAGAAGCTGTGTTTTCTCCATTGTATATTCTTGCCTCCTTTATCAAAGATAATGTGACCATATGTGCAAGGGTTTCTCTCCAGGCTTTCTATCCTATTCCATTTATCTATATTTCTGTGTTTGTTCCATTACCATATTGTCTTGATTACTGTAGCTTTGTAGTATAGTCTGAAGTCAGGGAGCCTGATTCCTCCAGCTCTGTTTTTCTTTCTCAAGATTGCTTTGGCTTTTTGGGGTCTTTTGTGTTTCCATACAAATTGTGAAGTTTCTTGTTCTAGTTCTGTGAAAAATGCCACTGGTAGTTTGATACAGATTGCATTGAATCTGTAGATTGCTTTGGGTAGTATAGTCATTTTCACAGCGTTGATTCTTCCACTCCAAGATCATGGTATATCTCTCCATCTGTATTTGCTTTAATTTCTTTCATCAGTGTCTTATAGTTTTCTTCATACAGGTCTTTTGTCTCCATAGGTAGGTTTATTCCAAGGTATTTTATTCTTTTTGTTGCAATGGTCAATGGGAGTGTTTCCTTAATTTCTCTTTCAGATTTTTCATCATTAGTGTATAGGAATGCAAGAGATTTCTGTGCATTAATTTTGTATCCTATTACTTTACTAAATTCATTGATTAGCTCTAGTAGTTTTCTAGTAGCATCTTTAGGATTTTCTATGTATACTATCATGTCATCTGCAAACAGTGACACTTTTACTTCTTCTTTTCGATCTGGATTCCTTTTATTAATTTTTCTTTTCTGATTGCTGTGGCTAAAACTTCCAAAACTATGTTGAATAATAGTGGTGAGTGTGGGCAACCTTGTCTTGTTCCTGATCTTAGTGAAAATGCTTTCAGTTTTTCACCATGGAGAACTATGTTGCCTGTGGGTTTGTCATATATGGCCTTTATTACATTAAGGTAAGTTCACTCTATGCCTACCTTCTGGAGAGTTTTTATCATAAATGGGCGTTGATATTGTTGAAAGCTTTTTCTACATCTATTGAGATTACCATATGGTTTTATCCTTCAATTTGATAATATGGTGTAGCACATTGATTGATTTCCGTATATAGAAGAATCCTTGCATTCCTGGGATAAACCCCACTTGATCATGGTGTATGATCCTTTTAAAGTGCTGCTCGATTCTGTTTGCTACTATTTTGTTGAGGATTTTTGCATCTATGTTCATCAGTGATATTGGCCTGTAGTTTTCCTTTTTTGTAACATCTTTTTCTGATTTTGGTATCAGGGTGATGGTGGCCTTGTAGAATGAGTTTGGGAGTGTTCCTCCCTCTGCTATATTTTGAAAGCGTTTGAGAAGGATAGGTGTTATCTCTTCTCTAAATGTATGATAGAATTTGCCTGTGAAGCCATCTGGTTCTGGGTTTTTGCTTGTTGGAAGATTTTTAGTCACAATTTCAATTGCAGTGCCTGTGATTGGTCTGTTTATATTTTCTATTTCTTCCTGGTTCAGCCTCAAAAGGTTGCGCTTTTCTAAGAATTTGTCCATTTCTTCCAGGTTGTCCATTTTATTAGCATATAGTTGCCTGCAGTAATCTCTCATGATCCTTTGTATTTCTGCAGTGTCATTTGTTACTTCTCCTTTTTCATTTCTAATTCTGTTGATTTGAGTCTTCTCCCTTTTTTTCTTGATGAGTATGGCTAATGGTTTATCAATTTTGTTTATCTTCTCAAAGAACCACCTTTTAGTTTTATTGATCTTTGCTATTGTTTCCTTCATTTCTTTTTCATTTATTTCTTATCTGACCTTTATGATTTCTTTCCTTCTGCTAACTTTGGGGTTTTTTTGCTCTTCTTTCTCTAATTGCTTTAGGTGTAAGGTTAGGTTGTTTATTCAAGATGTTTCCTGTTTTTTGAGGTAGAATTGTATTGCTCTAAACTTCCTTCTTAGAACTGCTTTTGCTGCATCGCATAGGTTTTGGGTTGTCATGTTTTGTTTTGTTTTTTTTTTTTGCAGTACGTGGGCCTTTCACTGTCATGGCCACTCCCGTTGCAGAGCACAGGCTCCGGACGCACAGGCTCAGCGGCCATGGCTCACGAGCCCAGCCATTCCGCAGCATGTGGGATCATCCCAGACTGGGGCACGGACCTGTGTTCCCTGCATTGGCAGGTGGACTCTCAAACACTTCACCACCAGGGAAGCCCCTGTCATGTTTTCATTGTCATTTGTTTCTAAGTATTTTTTGATTTCCTCTTTGATTTCTTCAGTGATCTCTTGGTTATTTAGTAGTGTATTGTTTAGCCTCCATGTGTTTGCATTTCATACAGATTTTCCTGTAATTGATATCTAGTTTCATAGCACCGTGGTAGGAAATGATATTTGTTACTATTTCATTTTTCTTAAATTTACCAAGATTTGATTTGTGACCCAAGATATGATCTACCCTGGAGAATATTCCAGAAAGTGTAATCTGCTGTTTTTGGATGGAATGTTCTATAAATTTCAATTAAGTCCATCTTTTTAAATGTATCATTTAAAGCTTGTGTTTCCTTATTTAT